>NW_027437715.1:0-158694 GCF_965140245.1 Athene noctua
CTCTGCCTGGTTCTACCCGCTGCCCGAACCACGCAGGGCAAAAGCGTTTCTCTTCCTCCGTTGCTTGCCTTTTTCTCTGGAGTATCTCTGCCTGGTTCTACCCGCTGCCCGGAACGCTACGCAGGGCAAAAGCGGTTCTCTTCCTCCGTGCTTGCTTTTTCTCAGAAAGAGCCGTGGTGTGCGTTTTCGCCGGAAAACGCGTTTTCGGCCGAAAACGTGTACGTTTGCACTTCCCCGCCACAGGGAAGCTGCTAGCCGGGAATTCTCTGCCTGGTTCTACCCGCTGCCCGGAACGCTACGCAGGGCAAAAGCGGTTCTCGTCCTCCGTGCTTGCTTTTTCTCAGAAAGAGCCGTGGTGTGCGATTTCGCCGGAAAACGCGTTTTCGGCCGAAAACGTGTACGTTTGCACTTCCCCGCCACAGGGAAGCTGCTAGCCGGGAATTCTCTGCCTGGTTCTACCCGCTGCCCGGAACGCTACGCAGGGCAAAAGCGGTTCTGGTCCTCCGTGCTTGCTTTTTCTCAGAAAGAGCCGTGGTGTGCGATTTCGCCGGAAAACGCGTTTTCGGCCGAAAACGTGTACGTTTGCACTTCCCCGCCACAGGGAAGCTGCTAGCCGGGAATTCTCTGCCTGGTTCTACCCGCTGCCCGGAACGCTACGCAGGGCAAAAGCGGTTCTCGTCCTCCGTGCTTGCTTTTTCTCAGAAAGAGCCGTGGTGTGCGATTTCGCCGGAAAACGCGTTTTCGGCCGAAAACGTGTACGTTTGCACTTCCCCGCCACAGGGAAGCTGCTAGCCGGGAATTCTCTGCCTGGTTCTACCCGCTGCCCGGAACGCTACGCAGGGCAAAAGCGGTTCTCGTCCTCCGTGCTTGCTTTTTCTCAGAAAGAGCCGTGGTGTGCGATTTCGCCGGAAAACGCGTTTTCGGCCGAAAACGTGTACGTTTGCACTTCCCCGCCACAGGGAAGCTGCTAGCCGGGAATTCTCTGCCTGGTTCTACCCGCTGCCCGGAACGCTACGCAGGGCAAAAGCGGTTCTCGTCCTCCGTGCTTGCTTTTTCTCAGAAAGAGCCGTGGTGTGCGATTTCGCCGGAAAACGCGTTTTCGGCCGAAAACGTGTACGTTTGCACTTCCCCGCCACAGGGAAGCTGCTAGCCGGGAATTCTCTGCCTGGTTCTACCCGCTGCCCGGAACGCTACGCAGGGCAAAAGCGGTTCTCGTCCTCCGTGCTTGCTTTTTCTCAGAAAGAGCCGTGGTGTGCGTTTTCGCCGGAAAACGCGTTTTCGGCCGAAAACGTGTACGTTTGCACTTCCCCGCCACAGGGAAGCTGCTAGCCGGGAATTCTCTGCCTGGTTCTACCCGCTGCCCGGAACGCTACGCAGGGCAAAAGCGGTTCTCTTCCTCCGTGCTTGCTTTTTCTCAGAAAGAGCCGTGGTGTGCGTTTTCGCCGGAAAACGCGTTTTCGGCCGAAAACGTGTACGTTTGCACTTCCCCGCCACAGGGAAGCTGCTAGCCGGGAATTCTCTGCCTGGTTCTACCCGCTGCCCGGAACGCTACGCAGGGCAAAAGCGGTTCTCGTCCTCCGTGCTTGCTTTTTCTCAGAAAGAGCCGTGGTGTGCGATTTCGCCGGAAAACGCGTTTTCGGCCGAAAACGTGTACGTTTGCACTTCCCCGCCACAGGGAAGCTGCTAGCCGGGAATTCTCTGCCTGGTTCTACCCGCTGCCCGGAACGCTACGCAGGGCAAAAGCGGTTCTCGTCCTCCGTGCTTGCTTTTTCTCAGAAAGAGCCGTGGTGTGCGTTTTCGCCGGAAAACGCGTTTTCGGCCGAAAACGTGTACGTTTGCACTTCCCCGCCACAGGGAAGCCGCTAGCCGGGAATTCTCTGCCTGGTTCTACCCGCTGCCCGGAACGCTACGCAGGGCAAAAGCGGTTCTCGTCCTCCGTGCTTGCTTTTTCTCAGAAAGAGCCGTGGTGTGCGATTTCGCCGGAAAACGCGTTTTCGGCCGAAAACGTGTACGTTTGCACTTCCCCGCCACAGGGAAGCTGCTAGCCGGGAATTCTCTGCCTGGTTCTACCCGCTGCCCGGAACGCTACGCAGGGCAAAAGCGGTTCTCGTCCTCCGTGCTTGCTTTTTCTCAGAAAGAGCCGTGGTGTGCGATTTCGCCGGAAAACGCGTTTTCGGCCGAAAACGTGTACGTTTGCACTTCCCCGCCACAGGGAAGCTGCTAGCCGGGAATTCTCTGCCTGGTTCTACCCGCTGCCCGGAACGCTACGCAGGGCAAAAGCGGTTCTCGTCCTCCGTGCTTGCTTTTTCTCAGAAAGAGCCGTGGTGTGCGTTTTCGCCGGAAAACGCGTTTTCGGCCGAAAACGTGTAGGTTTGCACTTCCCCGCCACAGGGAAGCTGCTAGCCGGGAATTCTCTGCCTGGTTCTACCCGCTGCCCGGAACGCTACGCAGGGCAAAAGCGGTTCTCGTCCTCCGTGCTTGCTTTTTCTCAGAAAGAGCCGTGGTGTGCGTTTTCGCCGGAAAACGCGTTTTCGGCCGAAAACGTGTACGTTTGCACTTCCCCGCCACAGGGAAGCTGCTAGCCGGGAATTCTCTGCCTGGTTCTACCCGCTGCCCGGAACGCTACGCAGGGCAAAAGCGGTTCTCGTCCTCCGTGCTTGCTTTTTCTCAGAAAGAGCCGTGGTGTGCGATTTCGCCGGAAAACGCGTTTTCGGCCGAAAACGTGTACGTTTGCACTTGCCCGCCACAGGGAAGCTGCTAGCCGGGAATTCTCTGCCTGGTTCTACCCGCTGCCCGGAACGCTACGCAGGGCAAAAGCGGTTCTCGTCCTCCGTGCTTGCTTTTTCTCCGAAAGAGCCGTGGTGTGCGATTTCGCCGGAAAACGCGTTTTCGGCCGAAAACGTGTACGTTTGCACTTCCCCGCCACAGGGAAGCTGCTAGCCGGGAATTCTCTGCCTGGTTCTACCCGCTGCCCGGAACGCTACGCAGGGCAAAAGCGGTTCTCGTCCTCCGTGCTTGCTTTTTCTCAGAAAGAGCCGTGGTGTGCGTTTTCGCCGGAAAACGCGTTTTCGGCCGAAAACGTGTACGTTTGCACTTCCCCGCCACAGGGAAGCTGCTAGCCGGGAATTCTCTGCCTGGTTCTACCCGCTGCCCGGAACGCTACGCAGGGGAAAAGCGGTTCTCGTCCTCCGTGCTTGCTTTTTCTCAGAAAGAGCCGTGGTGTGCGATTTCGCCGGAAAACGCGTTTTCGGCCGAAAACGTGTACGTTTGCACTTCCCCGCCACAGGGAAGCTGTTAGCTGGGAATTCTCTGCCTGGTTCTATCCGCTGCCCGGAACGCTACGCAGGGCAAAAGCGGTTCTCGTCCTCCGTGCTTGCTTTTTCTCAGAAAGAGCCGTGGTGTGCGATTTCGCCGGAAAACGCGTTTTCGGCCGAAAACGTGTACGTTTGCACTTCCACGCCACAGGGAAGCTGCTAGCCGGGAATTCTCTGCCTGGTTCTACCCGCTGCCCGGAACGCTACGCAGGGCAAAAGCGGTTCTCGTCCTCCGTGCTTGCTTTTTCTCAGAAAGAGCCGTGGTGTGCGTTTTCGCCGGAAAACGCGTTTTCGGCCGAAAACGTGTACGTTTGCACTTCCCCGCCACAGGGAAGCTGCTAGCCGGGAATTCTCTGCCTGGTTCTACCCGCTGCCCGGAACGCTACGCAGGGCAAAAGCGGTTCTCATCCTCCGTGCTTGCTTTTTCTCAGAAAGAGACGTGGTGTGCGATTTCGCCAGAAAACGCGTTTTCGGCCGAAAACGTGTACGTTTGCACTTCCCCGCCACAGGGAAGCTGCTAGCCGGGAATTCTCTGCCTGGTTCTACCCGCTGCCCGGAACGCTACGCAGGGCAAAAGCGGTTCTCGTCCTCCGTGCTTGCTTTTTCTCAGAAAGAGCCGTGGTGTGCGATTTCGCCGGAAAACGCGTTTTCGGCCGAAAACGTGTACGTTTGCACTTCCCCGCCACAGGGAAGATGCTAGCCGGGAATTCTCTGCCTGGTTCTACCCGCTGCCCGGAACGCTACGCAGGGCAAAAGCGGTTCTCGTCCTCCGTGCTTGCTTTTTCTCAGAAAGAGCCGTGGTGTGCGTTTTCGCCGGAAAACGCGTTTTCGGCCGAAAACGTGTACGTTTGCACTTCCCCGCCACAGGGAAGCTGCTAGCCGGGAATTCTCTGCCTGGTTCTACCCGCTGCCCGGAACGCTACGCAGGGCAAAAGCGGTTCTCGTCCTCCGTGCTTGCTTTTTCTCAGAAAGAGCCGTGGTGTGCGATTTCGCCGGAAAACGCGTTTTCGGCCGAAAACGTGTACGTTTGCACTTCCCCGCCACAGGGAAGCTGCTAGCCGGGAATTCTCTGCCTGGTTCTACCCGCTGCCCGGAACGCTACGCAGGGCAAAAGCGGTTCTCGTCCTCCGTGCTTGCTTTTTCTCAGAAAGAGCCGTGGTGTGCGATTTCGCCGGAAAACGCGTTTTCGGCCGAAAACGTGTACGTTTGCACTTCCCCGCCACAGGGAAGATGCTAGCCGGGAATTCTCTGCCTGGTTCTACCCGCTGCCCGGAACGCTACGCAGGGCAAAAGCGGTTCTCGTCCTCCGTGCTTGCTTTTTCTCAGAAAGAGCCGTGGTGTGCGATTTCGCCGGAAAACGCGTTTTCGGCCGAAAACGTGTACGTTTGCACTTCCCCGCCACAGGGAAGCTGCTAGCCGGGAATTCTCTGCCTGGTTCTACCCGCTGCCCGGAACGCTACGCAGGGCAAAAGCGGTTCTCGTCCTCCGTGCTTGCTTTTTCTCAGAAAGAGCCGTGGTGTGCGATTTCGCCGGAAAACGCGTTTTCGGCCGAAAACGTGTACGTTTGCACTTCCCCGCCACAGGGAAGCTGCTAGCCGGGAATTCTCTGCCTGGTTCTACCCGCTGCCCGGAACGCTACGCAGGGCAAAAGCGGTTCTCGTCCTCCGTGCTTGCTTTTTCTCAGAAAGAGCCGTGGTGTGCGATTTCGCCGGAAAACGCGTTTTCGGCCGAAAACGTGTACGTTTGCACTTCCCCGCCACAGGGAAGCTGCTAGCCGGGAATTCTCTGCCTGGTTCTACCCGCTGCCCGGAACGCTACGCAGGGCAAAAGCGGTTCTCGTCCTCCGTGCTTGCTTTTTCTCAGAAAGAGCCGTGGTGTGCGTTTTCGCCGGAAAACGCGTTTTCGGCCGAAAACGTGTACGTTTGCACTTCCCCGCCACAGGGAAGCTGCTAGCCGGGAATTCTCTGCCTGGTTCTACCCGCTGCCCGGAACGCTACGCAGGGCAAAAGCGGTTCTCGTCCTCCGTGCTTGCTTTTTCTCAGAAAGAGCCGTGGTGTGCGATTTCGCCGGAAAACGCGTTTTCGGCCGAAAACGTGTACGTTTGCACTTCCCCGCCACAGGGAAGCTGCTAGCCGGGAATTCTCTGCCTGGTTCTACCCGCTGCCCGGAACGCTACGCAGGGCAAAAGCGGTACTCGTCCTCCGTGCTTGCTTTTTCTCAGAAAGAGCCGTGGTGTGCGTTTTCGCCGGAAAACGCGTTTTCGGCCGAAAACGTGTAGGTTTGCACTTCCCCGCCACAGGGAAGCTGCTAGCCGGGAATTCTCTGCCTGGTTCTACCCGCTGCCCGGAACGCTACGCAGGGCAAAAGCGGTTCTCGTCCTCCGTGCTTGCTTTTTCTCAGAAAGAGCCGTGGTGTGCGATTTCGCCGGAAAACGCGTTTTCGGCCGAAAACGTGTACGTTTGCACTTCCCCGCCACAGGGAAGCTGCTAGCCGGGAATTCTCTGCCTGGTTCTACCCGCTGACCGGAACGCTACGCAGGGCAAAAGCGGTTCTCGTCCTCCGTGCTTGCTTTTTCTCAGAAAGAGCCGTGGTGTGCGTTTTCGCCGGAAAACGCGTTTTCGGCCGAAAACGTGTACGTTTGCACTTCCCCGCCACAGGGAAGCCGCTAGCCGGGAATTCTCTGCCTGGTTCTACCCGCTGCCCGGAACGCTACGCAGGGCAAAAGCGGTTCTCGTCCTCCGTGCTTGCTTTTTCTCAGAAAGAGCCGTGGTGTGCGTTTTCGCCGGAAAACGCGTTTTCGGCCGAAAACGTGTACGTTTGCACTTCCCCGCCACAGGGAAGCTGCTAGCCGGGAATTCTCTGCCTGGTTCTACCCGCTGCCCGGAACGCTACGCAGGGCAAAAGCGGTTCTCGTCCTCCGTGCTTGCTTTTTCTCAGAAAGAGCCGTGGTGTGCGTTTTCGCCGGAAAACGCGTTTTCGGCCGAAAACGTGTACGTTTGCACTTCCCCGCCACAGGGAAGCTGCTAGCCGGGAATTCTCTGCCTGGTTCTACCCGCTGCCCGGAACGCTACGCAGGGCAAAAGCGGTTCTCGTCCTCCGTGCTTGCTTTTTCTCAGAAAGAGCCGTGGTGTGCGATTTCGCCGGAAAACGCGTTTTCGGCCGAAAACGTGTACGTTTGCACTTCCCCGCCACAGGGAAGCTGCTAGCCGGGAATTCTCTGCCTGGTTCTACCCGCTGCCCGGAACGCTACGCAGGGCAAAAGCGGTTCTCGTCCTCCGTGCTTGCTTTTTCTCAGAAAGAGCCGTGGTGTGCGATTTCGCCGGAAAACGCGTTTTCGGCCGAAAACGTGTACGTTTGCACTTCCCCGCCACAGGGAAGCTGCTAGCCGGGAATTCTCTGCCTGGTTCTACCCGCTGCCCGGAACGCTACGCAGGGCAAAAGCGGTTCTCGTCCTCCGTGCTTGCTTTTTCTCAGAAAGAGCCGTGGTGTGCGATTTCGCCGGAAAACGCGTTTTCGGCCGAAAACGTGTACGTTTGCACTTCCCCGCCACAGGGAAGCTGCTAGCCGGGAATTCTCTGCCTGGTTCTACCCGCTGCCCGGAACGCTACGCAGGGCAAAAGCGGTTCTCGTCCTCCGTGCTTGCTTTTTCTCAGAAAGAGCCGTGGTGTGCGATTTCGCCGGAAAACGCGTTTTCGGCCGAAAACGTGTACGTTTGCACTTCCCCGCCACAGGGAAGCTGCTAGCCGGGAATTCTCTGCCTGGTTCTACCCGCTGACCGGAACGCTACGCAGGGCAAAAGCGGTTCTCGTCCTCCGTGCTTGCTTTTTCTCAGAAAGAGCCGTGGTGTGCGTTTTCGCCGGAAAACGCGTTTTCGGCCGAAAACGTGTACGTTTGCACTTCCCCGCCACAGGGAAGCCGCTAGCCGGGAATTCTCTGCCTGGTTCTACCCGCTGCCCGGAACGCTACGCAGGGCAAAAGCGGTTCTCGTCCTCCGTGCTTGCTTTTTCTCAGAAAGAGCCGTGGTGTGCGTTTTCGCCGGAAAACGCGTTTTCGGCCGAAAACGTGTACGTTTGCACTTCCCCGCCACAGGGAAGCTGCTAGCCGGGAATTCTCTGCCTGGTTCTACCCGCTGCCCGGAACGCTACGCAGGGCAAAAGCGGTTCTCTTCCTCCGTGCTTGCTTTTTCTCAGAAAGAGCCGTGGTGTGCGTTTTCGCCGGAAAACGCGTTTTCGGCCGAAAACGTGTACGTTTGCACTTCCCCGCCACAGGGAAGCTGCTAGCCGGGAATTCTCTGCCTGGTTCTACCCGCTGCCCGGAACGCTACGCAGGGCAAAAGCGGTTCTCGTCCTCCGTGCTTGCTTTTTCTCAGAAAGAGCCGTGGTGTGCGATTTCGCCGGAAAACGCGTTTTCGGCCGAAAACGTGTACGTTTGCACTTCCCCGCCACAGGGAAGCTGCTAGCCGGGAATTCTCTGCCTGGTTCTACCCGCTGCCCGGAACGCTACGCAGGGCAAAAGCGGTTCTCGTCCTCCGTGCTTGCTTTTTCTCAGAAAGAGCCGTGGTGTGCGTTTTCGCCGGAAAACGCGTTTTCGGCCGAAAACGTGTACGTTTGCACTTCCCCGCCACAGGGAAGCCGCTAGCCGGGAATTCTCTGCCTGGTTCTACCCGCTGCCCGGAACGCTACGCAGGGCAAAAGCGGTTCTCGTCCTCCGTGCTTGCTTTTTCTCAGAAAGAGCCGTGGTGTGCGTTTTCGCCGGAAAACGCGTTTTCGGCCGAAAACGTGTACGTTTGCACTTCCCCGCCACAGGGAAGCTGCTAGCCGGGAATTCTCTGCCTGGTTCTACCCGCTGCCCGGAACGCTACGCAGGGCAAAAGCGGTTCTCTTCCTCCGTGCTTGCTTTTTCTCAGAAAGAGCCGTGGTGTGCGTTTTCGCCGGAAAACGCGTTTTCGGCCGAAAACGTGTACGTTTGCACTTCCCCGCCACAGGGAAGCTGCTAGCCGGGAATTCTCTGCCTGGTTCTACCCGCTGCCCGGAACGCTACGCAGGGCAAAAGCGGTTCTCGTCCTCCGTGCTTGCTTTTTCTCAGAAAGAGCCGTGGTGTGCGATTTCGCCGGAAAACGCGTTTTCGGCCGAAAACGTGTACGTTTGCACTTCCCCGCCACAGGGAAGCTGCTAGCCGGGAATTCTCTGCCTGGTTCTACCCGCTGCCCGGAACGCTACGCAGGGCAAAAGCGGTTCTCGTCCTCCGTGCTTGCTTTTTCTCAGAAAGAGCCGTGGTGTGCGTTTTCGCCGGAAAACGCGTTTTCGGCCGAAAACGTGTACGTTTGCACTTCCCCGCCACAGGGAAGCCGCTAGCCGGGAATTCTCTGCCTGGTTCTACCCGCTGCCCGGAACGCTACGCAGGGCAAAAGCGGTTCTCGTCCTCCGTGCTTGCTTTTTCTCAGAAAGAGCCGTGGTGTGCGTTTTCGCCGGAAAACGCGTTTTCGGCCGAAAACGTGTACGTTTGCACTTCCCCGCCACAGGGAAGCTGCTAGCCGGGAATTCTCTGCCTGGTTCTACCCGCTGCCCGGAACGCTACGCAGGGCAAAAGCGGTTCTCTTCCTCCGTGCTTGCTTTTTCTCAGAAAGAGCCGTGGTGTGCGTTTTCGCCGGAAAACGCGTTTTCGGCCGAAAACGTGTACGTTTGCACTTCCCCGCCACAGGGAAGCTGCTAGCCGGGAATTCTCTGCCTGGTTCTACCCGCTGCCCGGAACGCTACGCAGGGCAAAAGCGGTTCTCGTCCTCCGTGCTTGCTTTTTCTCAGAAAGAGCCGTGGTGTGCGATTTCGCCGGAAAACGCGTTTTCGGCCGAAAACGTGTACGTTTGCACTTCCCCGCCACAGGGAAGCTGCTAGCCGGGAATTCTCTGCCTGGTTCTACCCGCTGCCCGGAACGCTACGCAGGGCAAAAGCGGTTCTCGTCCTCCGTGCTTGCTTTTTCTCAGAAAGAGCCGTGGTGTGCGATTTCGCCGGAAAACGCGTTTTCGGCCGAAAACGTGTACGTTTGCACTTCCCCGCCACAGGGAAGCTGCTAGCCGGGAATTCTCTGCCTGGTTCTACCCGCTGCCCGGAACGCTACGCAGGGCAAAAGCGGTTCTCGTCCTCCGTGCTTGCTTTTTCTCAGAAAGAGCCGTGGTGTGCGATTTCGCCGGAAAACGCGTTTTCGGCCGAAAACGTGTACGTTTGCACTTCCCCGCCACAGGGAAGCTGCTAGCCGGGAATTCTCTGCCTGGTTCTACCCGCTGCCCGGAACGCTACGCAGGGCAAAAGCGGTTCTCGTCCTCCGTGCTTGCTTTTTCTCAGAAAGAGCCGTGGTGTGCGTTTTCGCCGGAAAACGCGTTTTCGGCCGAAAACGTGTAGGTTTGCACTTCCCCGCCACAGGGAAGCTGCTAGCCGGGAATTCTCTGCCTGGTTCTACCCGCTGCCCGGAACGCTACGCAGGGCAAAAGCGGTTCTCGTCCTCCGTGCTTGCTTTTTCTCAGAAAGAGCCGTGGTGTGCGTTTTCGCCGGAAAACGCGTTTTCGGCCGAAAACGTGTACGTTTGCACTTCCCCGCCACAGGGAAGCTGCTAGCCGGGAATTCTCTGCCTGGTTCTACCCGCTGCCCGGAACGCTACGCAGGGCAAAAGCGGTTCTCGTCCTCCGTGCTTGCTTTTTCTCAGAAAGAGCCGTGGTGTGCGATTTCGCCGGAAAACGCGTTTTCGGCCGAAAACGTGTACGTTTGCACTTGCCCGCCACAGGGAAGCTGCTAGCCGGGAATTCTCTGCCTGGTTCTACCCGCTGCCCGGAACGCTACGCAGGGCAAAAGCGGTTCTCGTCCTCCGTGCTTGCTTTTTCTCAGAAAGAGCCGTGGTGTGCGATTTCGCCGGAAAACGCGTTTTCGGCCGAAAACGTGTACGTTTGCACTTCCCCGCCACAGGGAAGCTGCTAGCCGGGAATTCTCTGCCTGGTTCTACCCGCTGCCCGGAACGCTACGCAGGGCAAAAGCGGTTCTCGTCCTCCGTGCTTGCTTTTTCTCAGAAAGAGCCGTGGTGTGCGTTTTCGCCGGAAAACGCGTTTTCGGCCGAAAACGTGTACGTTTGCACTTCCCCGCCACAGGGTAGCTGCTAGCCGGGAATTCTCTGCCTGGTTCTACCCGCTGCCCGGAACGCTACGCAGGGGAAAAGCGGTTCTCGTCCTCCGTGCTTGCTTTTTCTCAGAAAGAGCCGTGGTGTGCGATTTCGCCGGAAAACGCGTTTTCGGCCGAAAACGTGTACGTTTGCACTTCCCCGCCACAGGGAAGCTGTTAGCTGGGAATTCTCTGCCTGGTTCTATCCGCTGCCCGGAACGCTACGCAGGGCAAAAGCGGTTCTCGTCCTCCGTGCTTGCTTTTTCTCAGAAAGAGCCGTGGTGTGTGATTTCGCCGGAAAACGCGTTTTCGGCCGAAAACGTGTACGTTTGCACTTCCCCGCCACAGGGAAGCTGCTAGCCGGGAATTCTCTGCCTGGTTCTACCCGCTGCCCGGAACGCTACGCAGGGCAAAAGCGGTTCTCGTCCTCCGTGCTTGCTTTTTCTCAGAAAGAGCCGTGGTGTGCGATTTCGCCGGAAAACGCGTTTTCGGCCGAAAACGTGTACGTTTGCACTTCCCCGCCACAGGGAAGCTGCTAGCCGGGAATTCTCTGCCTGGTTCTACCCGCTGCCCGGAACGCTACGCAGGGCAAAAGCGGTTCTCGTCCTCCGTGCTTGCTTTTTCTCAGAAAGAGCCGTGGTGTGCGATTTCGCCGGAAAACGCGTTTTCGGCCGAAAACGTGTACGTTTGCACTTCCCCGCCACAGGGAAGCTGCTAGCCGGGAATTCTCTGCCTGGTTCTACCCGCTGCCCGGAACGCTACGCAGGGCAAAAGCGGTTCTCGTCCTCCGTGCTTGCTTTTTCTCAGAAAGAGCCGTGGTGTGCGTTTTCGCCGGAAAACGCGTTTTCGGCCGAAAACGTGTACGTTTGCACTTGCCCGCCACAGGGAAGCTGCTAGCCGGGAATTCTCTGCCTGGTTCTACCCGCTGCCCGGAACGCTACGCAGGGCAAAAGCGGTTCTCGTCCTCCGTGCTTGCTTTTTCTCAGAAAGAGCCGTGGTGTGCGTTTTCGCCGGAAAACGCGTTTTCGGCCGAAAACGTGTACGTTTGCACTTCCCCGCCACACGGAAGCTGCTAGCCGGGAATTCTCTGCCTGGTTCTACCCGCTGCCCGGAACGCTACGCAGGGCAAAAGCGGTTCTCGTCCTCCGTGCTTGCTTTTTCTCAGAAAGTGCCGTGGTGTGCGATTTCGCCGGAAAACCCGTTTTCGGCCGAAAACGTGTACGTTTGCACTTCCCCGCCACAGGGAAGCTGCTAGCCGGGAATTCTCTGCCTGGTTCTACCCGCTGCCCGGAACGCTACGCAGGGCAAAAGCGGTTCTCGTCCTCCGTGCTTGCTTTTTCTCAGAAAGAGCCGTGGTGTGCGATTTCGCCGGAAAACGCGTTTTCGGCCGAAAACGTGTACGTTTGCACTTCCCCGCCACAGGGAAGCTGCTAGCCGGGAATTCTCTGCCTGGTTCTACCCGCTGCCCGGAACGCTACGCAGGGCAAAAGCGGTTCTCGTCCTCCGTGCTTGCTTTTTCTCAGAAAGAGCCGTGGTGTGCGTTTTCGCCGGAAAACGCGTTTTCGGCCGAAAACGTGTACGTTTGCACTTCCCCGCCACAGGGAAGCTGCTATCCGGGAATTCTCTGCCTGGTTCTACCCGCTGCCCGGAACGCTACGCAGGGCAAAAGCGGTTCTCGTCCTCCGTGCTTGCTTTTTCTCAGAAAGAGCCGTGGTGTGCGTTTTCGCCGGAAAACGCGTTTTCGGCCGAAAACGTGTACGTTTGCACTTCCCCGCCACAGGGAAGCTGCTAGCCGGGAATTCTCTGCCTGGTTCTACCCGCTGCCCGGAACGCTACGCAGGGCAAAAGCGGTTCTCTTCCTCCGTGCTTGCTTTTTCTCAGAAAGAGCCGTGGTGTGCGATTTCGCCGGAAAACGCGTTTTCGGCCGAAAACGTGTACGTTTGCACTTGCCCGCCACAGGGAAGCTGCTAGCCGGGAATTCTCTGCCTGGTTCTACCCGCTGCCCGGAACGCTACGCAGGGCAAAAGCGGTTCTCGTCCTCCGTGCTTGCTTTTTCTCAGAAAGAGCCGTGGTGTGCGATTTCGCCGGAAAACGCGTTTTCGGCCGAAAACGTGTACGTTTGCACTTCCCCGCCACAGGGAAGCTGCTAGCCGGGAATTCTCTGCCTGGTTCTACCCGCTGCCCGGAACGCTACGCAGGGCAAAAGCGGTTCTCGTCCTCCGTGCTTGCTTTTTATCAGAAAGAGACGTGGTGTGCGATTTCGCCGGAAAACGCGTTTTCGGCCGAAAACGTGTACGTTTGCACTTCCCCGCCACAGGGAAGCTGCTAGCCGGGAATTCTCTGCCTGGTTCTACCCGCTGCCCGGAACGCTACGCAGGGCAAAAGCGGTTCTCGTCCTCCGTGCTTGCTTTTTCTCAGAAAGAGCCGTGGTGTGCGTTTTCGCCGGAAAACGCGTTTTCGGCCGAAAACGTGTAGGTTTGCACTTCCCCGCCACAGGGAAGCTGCTAGCCGGGAATTCTCTGCCTGGTTCTACCCGCTGCCCGGAACGCTACGCAGGGCAAAAGCGGTTCTCGTCCTCCGTGCTTGCTTTTTCTCAGAAAGAGCCGTGGTGTGCGATTTCGCCGGAAAACGCGTTTTCGGCCGAAAACGTGTACGTTTGCACTTCCCCGCCACAGGGAAGCTGCTAGCCGGGAATTCTCTGCCTGGTTCTACCCGCTGCCCGGAACGCTACGCAGGGCAAAAGCGGTTCTCGTCCTCCGTGCTTGCTTTTTCTCAGAAAGAGCCGTGGTGTGCGTTTTCGCCGGAAAACGCGTTTTCGGCCGAAAACGTGTAGGTTTGCACTTCCCCGCCACAGGGAAGCTGCTAGCCGGGAATTCTCTGCCTGGTTCTACCCGCTGCCCGGAACGCTACGCAGGGCAAAAGCGGTTCTCGTCCTCCGTGCTTGCTTTTTCTCAGAAAGAGCCGTGGTGTGCGATTTCGCCGGAAAACGCGTTTTCGGCCGAAAACGTGTACGTTTGCACTTCCCCGCCACAGGGAAGCTGCTAGCCGGGAATTCTCTGCCTGGTTCTACCCGCTGCCCGGAACGCTACGCAGGGCAAAAGCGGTTCTCGTCCTCCGTGCTTGCTTTTTCTCAGAAAGAGCCGTGGTGTGCGTTTTCGCCGGAAAACGCGTTTTCGGCCGAAAACGTGTACGTTTGCACTTCCCCGCCACAGGGAAGCTGCTAGCCGGGAATTCTCAGCCTGATTCTACCCGCTGCCCGGAACGCTACGCAGGGCAAAAGCGGTTCTCGTCCTCCGTGCTTGCTTTTTCTCAGAAAGAGCCGTGGTGTGCGATTTCGCCGGAAAACGCGTTTTCGGCCGAAAACGTGTACGTTTGCACTTCCCCGCCACAGGGAAGCTGTTAGCTGGGAATTCTCTGCCTGGTTCTATCCGCTGCCCGGAACGCTACGCAGGGCAAAAGCGGTTCTCGTCCTCCGTGCTTGCTTTTTCTCAGAAAGAGCCGTGGTGTGCGTTTTCGCCGGAAAACGCGTTTTCGGCCGAAAACGTGTACGTTTGCACTTCCCCGCCACAGGGAAGCTGCTAGCCGGGAATTCTCTGCCTGGTTCTACCCGCTGCCCGGAACGCTACGCAGGGCAAAAGCGGTTCTCGTCCTCCGTGCTTGCTTTTTCTCAGAAAGAGCCGTGGTGTGCGTTTTCGCCGGAAAACGCGTTTTCGGCCGAAAACGTGTACGTTTGCACTTCCCCGCCACAGGGAAGCTGCTAGCCGGGAATTCTCTGCCTGGTTCTACGCGCTGCCCGGAACGCTACGCAGGGCAAAAGCGGTTCTCATCCTCCGTGCTTGCTTTTTCTCAGAAAGAGACGTGGTGTGCGATTTCGCCGGAAAACGCGTTTTCGGCCGAAAACGTGTACGTTTGCACTTCCCCGCCACAGGGAAGCTGCTATCCGGGAATTCTCTGCCTGGTTCTACCCGCTGCCCGGAACGCTACGCAGGGCAAAAGCGGTTCTCGTCCTCCGTGCTTGCTTTTTCTCAGAAAGAGCCGTGGTGTGCGATTTCGCCGGAAAACGCGTTTTCGGCCGAAAACGTGTACGTTTGCACTTCCCCGCCACAGGGAAGCTGCTAGCCGGGAATTCTCTGCCTGGTTCTACCCGCTGCCCGGAACGCTACGCAGGGCAAAAGCGGTTCTCGTCCTCCGTGCTTGCTTTTTCTCAGAAAGAGCCGTGGTGTGCGTTTTCGCCGGAAAACGCGTTTTCGGCCGAAAACGTGTACGTTTGCACTTCCCCGCCACAGGGAAGCTGCTAGCCGGGAATTCTCTGCCTGGTTCTACCCGCTGCCCGGAACGCTACGCAGGGCAAAAGCGGTTCTCGTCCTCCGTGCTTGCTTTTTCTCAGAAAGAGCCGTGGTGTGCGATTTCGCCGGAAAACGCGTTTTCGGCCGAAAACGTGTACGTTTGCACTTCCCCGCCACAGGGAAGCTGTTAGCTGGGAATTCTCTGCCTGGTTCTATCCGCTGCCCGGAACGCTACGCAGGGCAAAAGCGGTTCTCATCCTCCGTGCTTGCTTTTTCTCAGAAAGAGCCGTGGTGTGCGATTTCGCCGGAAAACGCGTTTTCGGCCGAAAACGTGTACGTTTGCACTTCCCCGCCACAGGGAAGCTGTTAGCTGGGAATTCTCTGCCTGGTTCTATCCGCTGCCCGGAACGCTACGCAGGGCAAAAGCGGTTCTCATCCTCCGTGCTTGCTTTTTCTCAGAAAGAGACGTGGTGTGCGATTTCGCCGGAAAACGCGTTTTTGGCCGAAAACGTGTACGTTTGCACTTCCCCGCCACAGGGAAGCTGCTAGCCGGGAATTCTCTGCCTGGTTCTACCCGCTGCCCGGAACGCTACGCAGGGCAAAAGCGGTTCTCGTCCTCCGTGCTTGCTTTTTCTCAGAAAGAGCCGTGGTGTGCGATTTCGCCGGAAAACGCGTTTTCGGCCGAAAACGTGTACGTTTGCACTTCCCCGCCACAGGGAAGCTGCTAGCCGGGAATTCTCTGCCTGGTTCTACCCGCTGCCCGGAACGCTACGCAGGGCAAAAGCGGTTCTCGTCCTCCGTGCTTGCTTTTTCTCAGAAAGAGCCGTGGTGTGCGATTTCGCCGGAAAACGCGTTTTCGGCCGAAAACGTGTACGTTTGCACTTCCCCGCCACAGGGAAGCTGCTAGCCGGGAATTCTCTGCCTGGTTCTACCCGCTGCCCGGAACGCTACGCAGGGCAAAAGCGGTTCTCGTCCTCCGTGCTTGCTTTTTCTCAGAAAGAGCCGTGGTGTGCGATTTCGCCGGAAAACGCGTTTTCGGCCGAAAACGTGTACGTTTGCACTTCCCCGCCACAGGGAAGCTGCTATCCGGGAATTCTCTGCCTGGTTCTACCCGCTGCCCGGAACGCTACGCAGGGCAAAAGCGGTTCTCGTCCTCCGTGCTTGCTTTTTCTCAGAAAGAGCCGTGGTGTGCGTTTTCGCCGGAAAACGCGTTTTCGGCCGAAAACGTGTACGTTTGCACTTCCCCGCCACAGGGAAGCTGCTAGCCGGGAATTCTCTGCCTGGTTCTACCCGCTGCCCGGAACGCTACGCAGGGCAAAAGCGGTTCTCTTCCTCCGTGCTTGCTTTTTCTCAGAAAGAGCCGTGGTGTGCGATTTCGCCGGAAAACGCGTTTTCGGCCGAAAACGTGTACGTTTGCACTTCCCCGCCACAGGGAAGCTGCTAGCCGGGAATTCTCTGCCTGGTTCTACCCGCTGCCCGGAACGCTACGCAGGGCAAAAGCGGTTCTCGTCCTCCGTGCTTGCTTTTTCTCCGAAAGAGCCGTGGTGTGCGATTTCGCCGGAAAACGCGTTTTCGGCCGAAAACGTGTACGTTTGCACTTCCCCGCCACAGGGAAGCTGCTATCCGGGAATTCTCTGCCTGGTTCTACCCGCTGCCCGGAACGCTACGCAGGGCAAAAGCGGTTCTCGTCCTCCGTGCTTGCTTTTTCTCAGAAAGAGCCGTGGTGTGCGTTTTCGCCGGAAAACGCGTTTTCGGCCGAAAACGTGTAGGTTTGCACTTCCCCGCCACAGGGAAGCTGTTAGCCGGGAATTCTCTGCCTGGTTCTACCCGCTGCCCGGAACGCTACGCAGGGCAAAAGCGGTTCTCGTCCTCCGTGCTTGCTTTTTCTCAGAAAGAGCCGTGGTGTGCGATTTCGCCGGAAAACGCGTTTTCGGCCGAAAACGTGTACGTTTGCACTTCCCCGCCACAGGGAAGCTGCTAGCCGGGAATTCTCTGCCTGGTTCTACCCGCTGCCCGGAACGCTACGCAGGGCAAAAGCGGTTCTCGTCCTCCGTGCTTGCTTTTTCTCAGAAAGAGCCGTGGTGTGCGTTTTCGCCGGAAAACGCGTTTTCGGCCGAAAACGTGTACGTTTGCACTTCCCCGCCACAGGGAAGCTGCTAGCCGGGAATTCTCTGCCTGGTTCTACCCGCTGCCCGGAACGCTACGCAGGGCAAAAGCGGTTCTCTTCCTCCGTGCTTGCTTTTTCTCAGAAAGAGCCGTGGTGTGCGATTTCGCCGGAAAACGCGTTTTCGGCCGAAAACGTGTACGTTTGCACTTCCCCGCCACAGGGAAGCTGCTAGCCGGGAATTCTCTGCCTGGTTCTACCCGCTGCCCGGAACGCTACGCAGGGCAAAAGCGGTTCTCGTCCTCCGTGCTTGCTTTTTCTCCGAAAGAGCCGTGGTGTGCGATTTCGCCGGAAAACGCGTTTTCGGCCGAAAACGTGTACGTTTGCACTTCCCCGCCACAGGGAAGCTGCTATCCGGGAATTCTCTGCCTGGTTCTACCCGCTGCCCGGAACGCTACGCAGGGCAAAAGCGGTTCTCGTCCTCCGTGCTTGCTTTTTCTCAGAAAGAGCCGTGGTGTGCGTTTTCGCCGGAAAACGCGTTTTCGGCCGAAAACGTGTAGGTTTGCACTTCCCCGCCACAGGGAAGCTGCTAGCCGGGAATTTTCTGCCTGGTTCTACCCGCTGCCCGGAACGCTACGCAGGGCAAAAGCGGTTCTCGTCCTCCGTGCTTGCTTTTTCTCAGAAAGAGCCGTGGTGTGCGATTTCGCCGGAAAACGCGTTTTCGGCCGAAAACGTGTACGTTTGCACTTCCCCGCCACAGGGAAGCTGCTAGCCGGGAATTCTCTGCCTGGTTCTACCCGCTGCCCGGAACGCTACGCAGGGCAAAAGCGGTTCTCGTCCTCCGTGCTTGCTTTTTCTCAGAAAGAGCCGTGGTGTGCGTTTTCGCCGGAAAACGCGTTTTCGGCCGAAAACGTGTACGTTTGCACTTCCCCGCCACAGGGAAGCTGCTAGCCGGGAATTCTCTGCCTGGTTCTACCCGCTGCCCGGAACGCTACGCAGGGCAAAAGCGGTTCTCGTCCTCCGTGCTTGCTTTTTCTCAGAAAGAGCCGTGGTGTGCGATTTCGCCGGAAAACGCGTTTTCGGCCGAAAACGTGTACGTTTGCACTTCCCCGCCACAGGGAAGCTGTTAGCCGGGAATTCTCTGCCTGGTTCTACCCGCTGCCCGGAACGCTACGCAGGGCAAAATCGGTTCTCGTCCTCCGTGCTTGCTTTTTCTCAGAAAGAGCCGTGGTGTGCGTTTTCGCCGGAAAACGCGTTTTCGGCCGAAAACGTGTACGTTTGCACTTCCCCGCCACAGGGAAGCTGCTAGCCGGGAATTCTCTGCCTGGTTCTACCCGCTGCCCGGAACGCTACGCAGGGCAAAAGCGGTTCTCGTCCTCCGTGCTTGCTTTTTCTCCGAAAGAGCCGTGGTGTGCGATTTCGCCGGAAAACGCGTTTTCGGCCGAAAACGTGTACGTTTGCACTTGCACGCCACAGGGAAGCTGCTAGCCGGGAATTCTCTGCCTGGTTCTACCCGCTGCCCGGAACGCTACGCAGGGCAAAAGCGGTTCTCGTCCTCCGTGCTTGCTTTTTCTCAGAAAGAGCCGTGGTGTGCGTTTTCGCCGGAAAACGCGTTTTCGGCCGAAAACGTGTACGTTTGCACTTCCCCGCCACAGGGAAGCTGCTAGCCGGGAATTCTCTGCCTGGTTCTACCCGCTGCCCGGAACGCTACGCAGGGCAAAAGCGGTTCTCGTCCTCCGTGCTTGCTTTTTCTCAGAAAGAGCCGTGGTGTGCGTTTTCGCCGGAAAACGCGTTTTCGGCCGAAAACGTGTACGTTTGCACTTGCCCGCCACAGGGAAGCTGCTAGCCGGGAATTCTCTGCCTGGTTCTACCCGCTGCCCGGAACGCTACGCAGGGCAAAAGCGGTTCTCGTCCTCCGTGCTTGCTTTTTCTCAGAAAGAGCCGTGGTGTGCGTTTTCGCCGGAAAACGCGTTTTCGGCCGAAAACGTGTACGTTTGCACTTCCCCGCCACAGGGAAGCTGCTAGCCGGGAATTCTCTGCCTGGTTCTACCCGCTGCCCGGAACGCTACGCAGGGCAAAAGCGGTTCTCGTCCTCCGTGCTTGCTTTTTCTCAGAAAGAGCCGTGGTGTGCGTTTTCGCCGGAAAACGCGTTTTCGGCCAAAAACGTGTACGTTTGCACTTGCCCGCCACAGGGAAGCTGCTAGCCGGGAATTCTCTGCCTGGTTCTACCCGCTGCCCGGAACGCTACGCAGGGCAAAAGCGGTTCTCGTCCTCCGTGCTTGCTTTTTCTCAGAAAGAGCCGTGGTGTGCGTTTTCGCCGGAAAACGCGTTTTCGGCCGAAAACGTGTACGTTTGCACTTCCCCGCCACAGGGAAGCTGCTAGCCGGGAATTCTCTGCCTGGTTCTACCCGCTGCCCGGAACGCTACGCAGGGCAAAAGCGGTTCTCGTCCTCCGTGCTTGCTTTTTCTCAGAAAGAGCCGTGGTGTGCGATTTCGCCGGAAAACGCGTTTTCGGCCGAAAACGTGTACGTTTGCACTTCCCCGCCACAGGGAAGCTGTTAGCTGGGAATTCTCTGCCTGGTTCTATCCGCTGCCCGGAACGCTACGCAGGGCAAAAGCGGTTCTCGTCCTCCGTGCTTGCTTTTTCTCAGAAAGAGCCGTGGTGTGCGATTTCGCCGGAAAACGCGTTTTCGGCCGAAAACGTGTACGTTTGCACTTCCCCGCCACAGGGAAGCTGTTAGCTGGGAATTCTCTGCCTGGTTCTACCCGCTGCCCGGAACGCTACGCAGGGCAAAAGCGGTTCTCGTCCTCCGTGCTTGCTTTTTCTCAGAAAGAGCCGTGGTGTGCGATTTCGCCGGAAAACGCGTTTTCGGCCGAAAACGTGTACGTTTGCACTTCCCCGCCACAGGGAAGCTGCTATCCGGGAATTCTCTGCCTGGTTCTACCCGCTGCCCGGAACGCTACGCAGGGCAAAAGCGGTTCTCGTCCTCCGTGCTTGCTTTTTCTCAGAAAGAGCCGTGGTGTGCGTTTTCGCCGGAAAACGCGTTTTCGGCCGAAAACGTGTACGTTTGCACTTCCCCGCCACAGGGAAGCTGCTAGCCGGGAATTCTCTGCCTGGTTCTACCCGCTGCCCGGAACGCTACGCAGGGCAAAAGCGGTTCTCGTCCTCCGTGCTTGCTTTTTCTCAGAAAGAGCCGTGGTGTGCGATTTCGCCGGAAAACGCGTTTTCGGCCGAAAACGTGTACGTTTGCACTTCCCCGCCACAGGGAAGCTGCTAGCCGGGAATTCTCTGCCTGGTTCTACCCGCTGCCCGGAACGCTACGCAGGGCAAAAGCGGTTCTCGTCCTCCGTGCTTGCTTTTTCTCAGAAAGAGCCGTGGTGTGCGTTTTCGCCGGAAAACGCGTTTTCGGCCGAAAACGTGTACGTTTGCACTTCCCCGCCACAGGGAAGCTGCTAGCCGGGAATTCTCTGCCTGGTTCTACCCGCTGCCCGGAACGCTACGCAGGGCAAAAGCGGTTCTCTTCCTCCGTGCTTGCTTTTTCTCAGAAAGAGCCGTGGTGTGCGATTTCGCCGGAAAACGCGTTTTCGGCCGAAAACGTGTACGTTTGCACTTCCCCGCCACAGGGAAGCTGCTAGCCGGGAATTCTCTGCCTGGTTCTACCCGCTGCCCGGAACGCTACGCAGGGCAAAAGCGGTTCTCGTCCTCCGTGCTTGCTTTTTCTCCGAAAGAGCCGTGGTGTGCGATTTCGCCGGAAAACGCGTTTTCGGCCGAAAACGTGTACGTTTGCACTTCCCCGCCACAGGGAAGCTGCTATCCGGGAATTCTCTGCCTGGTTCTACCCGCTGCCCGGAACGCTACGCAGGGCAAAAGCGGTTCTCGTCCTCCGTGCTTGCTTTTTCTCAGAAAGAGCCGTGGTGTGCGTTTTCGCCGGAAAACGCGTTTTCGGCCGAAAACGTGTAGGTTTGCACTTCCCCGCCACAGGGAAGCTGCTAGCCGGGAATTTTCTGCCTGGTTCTACCCGCTGCCCGGAACGCTACGCAGGGCAAAAGCGGTTCTCGTCCTCCGTGCTTGCTTTTTCTCAGAAAGAGCCGTGGTGTGCGATTTCGCCGGAAAACGCGTTTTCGGCCGAAAACGTGTACGTTTGCACTTCCCCGCCACAGGGAAGCTGCTAGCCGGGAATTCTCTGCCTGGTTCTACCCGCTGCCCGGAACGCTACGCAGGGCAAAAGCGGTTCTCGTCCTCCGTGCTTGCTTTTTCTCAGAAAGAGCCGTGGTGTGCGTTTTCGCCGGAAAACGCGTTTTCGGCCGAAAACGTGTACGTTTGCACTTCCCCGCCACAGGGAAGCTGCTAGCCGGGAATTCTCTGCCTGGTTCTACCCGCTGCCCGGAACGCTACGCAGGGCAAAAGCGGTTCTCGTCCTCCGTGCTTGCTTTTTCTCAGAAAGAGCCGTGGTGTGCGATTTCGCCGGAAAACGCGTTTTCGGCCGAAAACGTGTACGTTTGCACTTCCCCGCCACAGGGAAGCTGTTAGCCGGGAATTCTCTGCCTGGTTCTACCCGCTGCCCGGAACGCTACGCAGGGCAAAATCGGTTCTCGTCCTCCGTGCTTGCTTTTTCTCAGAAAGAGCCGTGGTGTGCGTTTTCGCCGGAAAACGCGTTTTCGGCCGAAAACGTGTACGTTTGCACTTCCCCGCCACAGGGAAGCTGCTAGCCGGGAATTCTCTGCCTGGTTCTACCCGCTGCCCGGAACGCTACGCAGGGCAAAAGCGGTTCTCGTCCTCCGTGCTTGCTTTTTCTCCGAAAGAGCCGTGGTGTGCGATTTCGCCGGAAAACGCGTTTTCGGCCGAAAACGTGTACGTTTGCACTTGCACGCCACAGGGAAGCTGCTAGCCGGGAATTCTCTGCCTGGTTCTACCCGCTGCCCGGAACGCTACGCAGGGCAAAAGCGGTTCTCGTCCTCCGTGCTTGCTTTTTCTCAGAAAGAGCCGTGGTGTGCGTTTTCGCCGGAAAACGCGTTTTCGGCCGAAAACGTGTACGTTTGCACTTCCCCGCCACAGGGAAGCTGCTAGCCGGGAATTCTCTGCCTGGTTCTACCCGCTGCCCGGAACGCTACGCAGGGCAAAAGCGGTTCTCGTCCTCCGTGCTTGCTTTTTCTCAGAAAGAGCCGTGGTGTGCGTTTTCGCCGGAAAACGCGTTTTCGGCCGAAAACGTGTACGTTTGCACTTGCCCGCCACAGGGAAGCTGCTAGCCGGGAATTCTCTGCCTGGTTCTACCCGCTGCCCGGAACGCTACGCAGGGCAAAAGCGGTTCTCGTCCTCCGTGCTTGCTTTTTCTCAGAAAGAGCCGTGGTGTGCGTTTTCGCCGGAAAACGCGTTTTCGGCCGAAAACGTGTACGTTTGCACTTCCCCGCCACAGGGAAGCTGCTAGCCGGGAATTCTCTGCCTGGTTCTACCCGCTGCCCGGAACGCTACGCAGGGCAAAAGCGGTTCTCGTCCTCCGTGCTTGCTTTTTCTCAGAAAGAGCCGTGGTGTGCGATTTCGCCGGAAAACGCGTTTTCGGCCGAAAACGTGTACGTTTGCACTTCCCCGCCACAGGGAAGCTGCTAGCCGGGAATTCTCTGCCTGGTTCTACCCGCTGCCCGGAACGCTACGCAGGGCAAAAGCGGTTCTCGTCCTCCGTGCTTGCTTTTTCTCAGAAAGAGCCGTGGTGTGCGTTTTCGCCGGAAAACGCGTTTTCGGCCAAAAACGTGTACGTTTGCACTTGCCCGCCACAGGGAAGCTGCTAGCCGGGAATTCTCTGCCTGGTTCTACCCGCTGCCCGGAACGCTACGCAGGGCAAAAGCGGTTCTCGTCCTCCGTGCTTGCTTTTTCTCAGAAAGAGCCGTGGTGTGCGTTTTCGCCGGAAAACGCGTTTTCGGCCGAAAACGTGTACGTTTGCACTTCCCCGCCACAGGGAAGCTGCTAGCCGGGAATTCTCTGCCTGGTTCTACCCGCTGCCCGGAACGCTACGCAGGGCAAAAGCGGTTCTCGTCCTCCGTGCTTGCTTTTTCTCAGAAAGAGCCGTGGTGTGCGATTTCGCCGGAAAACGCGTTTTCGGCCGAAAACGTGTACGTTTGCACTTCCCCGCCACAGGGAAGCTGTTAGCTGGGAATTCTCTGCCTGGTTCTATCCGCTGCCCGGAACGCTACGCAGGGCAAAAGCGGTTCTCGTCCTCCGTGCTTGCTTTTTCTCAGAAAGAGCCGTGGTGTGCGTTTTCGCCGGAAAACGCGTTTTCGGCCGAAAACGTGTACGTTTGCACTTCCCCGCCACAGGGAAGCTGCTAGCCGGGAATTCTCTGCCTGGTTCTACCCGCTGCCCGGAACGCTACGCAGGGCAAAAGCGGTTCTCGTCCTCCGTGCTTGCTTTTTCTCAGAAAGAGCCGTGGTGTGCGATTTCGCCGGAAAACGCGTTTTCGGCCGAAAACGTGTACGTTTGCACTTCCCCGCCACAGGGAAGCTGTTAGCTGGGAATTCTCTGCCTGGTTCTATCCGCTGCCCGGAACGCTACGCAGGGCAAAAGCGGTTCTCGTCCTCCGTGCTTGCTTTTTCTCAGAAAGAGCCGTGGTGTGCGTTTTCGCCGGAAAACGCGTTTTCGGCCGAAAACGTGTACGTTTGCACTTCCCCGCCACAGGGAAGCTGCTAGCCGGGAATTCTCTGCCTGGTTCTACCCGCTGCCCGGAACGCTACGCAGGGCAAAAGCGGTTCTCGTCCTCCGTGCTTGCTTTTTCTCAGAAAGAGCCGTGGTGTGCGTTTTCGCCGGAAAACGCGTTTTCGGCCGAAAACGTGTACGTTTGCACTTCCCCGCCACAGGGAAGCTGCTAGCCGGGAATTCTCTGCCTGGTTCTACCCGCTGCCCGGAACGCTACGCAGGGCAAAAGCGGTTCTCATCCTCCGTGCTTGCTTTTTCTCAGAAAGAGCCGTGGTGTGCGATTTCGCCGGAAAACGCGTTTTCGGCCGAAAACGTGTACGTTTGCACTTCCCCGCCACAGGGAAGCTGCTAGCCGGGAATTCTCTGCCTGGTTCTACCCGCTGCCCGGAACGCTACGCAGGGCAAAAGCGGTTCTCGTCCTCCGTGCTTGCTTTTTCTCAGAAAGAGCCGTGGTGTGCGTTTTCGCCGGAAAACGCGTTTTCGGCCGAAAACGTGTACGTTTGCACTTCCCCGCCACAGGGAAGCTGCTAGCCGGGAATTCTCTGCCTGGTTCTACCCGCTGCCCGGAACGCTACGCAGGGCAAAAGCGGTTCTCGTCCTCCGTGCTTGCTTTTTCTCAGAAAGAGCCGTGGTGTGCGTTTTCGCCGGAAAACGCGTTTTCGGCCGAAAACGTGTACGTTTGCACTTCCCCGCCACAGGGAAGCTGCTAGCCGGGAATTCTCTGCCTGGTTCTACCCGCTGCCCGGAACGCTACGCAGGGCAAAAGCGGTTCTCGTCCTCCGTGCTTGCTTTTTCTCAGAAAGAGCCGTGGTGTGCGATTTCGCCGGAAAACGCGTTTTCGGCCGAAAACGTGTACGTTTGCACTTCCCCGCCACAGGGAAGCTGTTAGCTGGGAATTCTCTGCCTGGTTCTATCCGCTGCCCGGAACGCTACGCAGGGCAAAAGCGGTTCTCATCCTCCGTGCTTGCTTTTTCTCAGAAAGAGACGTGGTGTGCGATTTCGCCGGAAAACGCGTTTTCGGCCGAAAACGTGTACGTTTGCACTTCCCCGCCACAGGGAAGCTGTTAGCTGGGAATTCTCTGCCTGGTTCTATCCGCTGCCCGGAACGCTACGCAGGGCAAAAGCGGTTCTCATCCTCCGTGCTTGCTTTTTCTCAGAAAGAGCCGTGGTGTGCGATTTCGCCGGAAAACGCGTTTTCGGCCGAAAACGTGTACGTTTGCACTTCCCCGCCACAGGGAAGCTGCTAGCCGGGAATTCTCTGCCTGGTTCTACCCGCTGCCCGGAACGCTACGCAGGGCAAAAGCGGTTCTCGTCCTCCGTGCTTGCTTTTTCTCAGAAAGAGCCGTGGTGTGCGTTTTCGCCGGAAAACGCGTTTTCGGCCGAAAACGTGTACGTTTGCACTTGCCCGCCACAGGGAAGCTGCTAGCCGGGAATTCTCTGCCTGGTTCTACCCGCTGCCCGGAACGCTACGCAGGGCAAAAGCGGTTCTCGTCCTCCCTGCTTGCTTTTTCTCAGAAAGAGCCGTGGTGTGCGATTTCGCCGGAAAACGCGTTTTCGGCCGAAAACGTGTACGTTTGCACTTCCCCGCCACAGGGAAGCTGCTAGCCGGGAATTCTCTGCCTGGTTCTACCCGCTGCCCGGAACGCTACGCAGGGCAAAAGCGGTTCTCGTCCTCCGTGCTTGCTTTTTCTCAGAAAGAGCCGTGGTGTGCGATTTCGCCGGAAAACGCGTTTTCGGCCGAAAACGTGTACGTTTGCACTTCCCCGCCACAGGGAAGCTGCTATCCGGGAATTCTCTGCCTGGTTCTACCCGTTGCCCGGAACGCTACGCAGGGCAAAAGCGGTTCTCGTCCTCCGTGCTTGCTTTTTCTCAGAAAGAGCCGTGGTGTGCGTTTTCGCCGGAAAACGCGTTTTCGGCCGAAAACGTGTACGTTTGCACTTCCCCGCCACAGGGAAGCTGCTAGCCGGGAATTCTCTGCCTGGTTCTACCCGCTGCCCGGAACGCTACGCAGGGCAAAAGCGGTTCTCGTCCTCCGTGCTTGCTTTTTCTCAGAAAGAGCCGTGGTGTGCGTTTTCGCCGGAAAACGCGTTTTCGGCCGAAAACGTGTACGTTTGCACTTCCCCGCCACAGGGAAGCTGCTAGCCGGGAATTCTCTGCCTGGTTCTACCCGCTGCCCGGAACGCTACGCAGGGCAAAAGCGGTTCTCATCCTCCGTGCTTGCTTTTTCTCAGAAAGAGCCGTGGTGTGCGATTTCGCCGGAAAACGCGTTTTCGGCCGAAAACGTGTACGTTTGCACTTCCCCGCCACAGGGAAGCTGCTAGCCGGGAATTCTCTGCCTGGTTCTACCCGCTGCCCGGAACGCTACGCAGGGCAAAAGCGGTTCTCGTCCTCCGTGCTTGCTTTTTCTCAGAAAGAGCCGTGGTGTGCGATTTCGCCGGAAAACGCGTTTTCGGCCGAAAACGTGTACGTTTGCACTTCCCCGCCACAGGGAAGCTGCTAGCCGGGAATTCTCTGCCTGGTTCTACCCGCTGCCCGGAACGCTACGCAGGGCAAAAGCGGTTCTCGTCCTCCGTGCTTGCTTTTTCTCCGAAAGAGCCGTGGTGTGCGATTTCGCCGGAAAACGCGTTTTCGGCCGAAAACGTGTACGTTTGCACTTCCCCGCCACAGGGAAGCTGCTATCCGGGAATTCTCTGCCTGGTTCTACCCGCTGCCCGGAACGCTACGCAGGGCAAAAGCGGTTCTCGTCCTCCGTGCTTGCTTTTTCTCAGAAAGAGCCGTGGTGTGCGTTTTCGCCGGAAAACGCGTTTTCGGCCGAAAACGTGTAGGTTTGCACTTCCCCGCCACAGGGAAGCTGCTAGCCGGGAATTCTCTGCCTGGTTCTACCCGCTGCCCGGAACGCTACGCAGGGCAAAAGCGGTTCTCGTCCTCCGTGCTTGCTTTTTCTCAGAAAGAGCCGTGGTGTGCGTTTTCGCCGGAAAACGCGTTTTCGGCCGAAAACGTGTACGTTTGCACTTCCCCGCCACAGGGAAGCTGCTAGCCGGGAATTCTCTGCCTGGTTCTACCCGCTGCCCGGAACGCTACGCAGGGCAAAAGCGGTTCTCGTCCTCCGTGCTTGCTTTTTCTCCGAAAGAGCCGTGGTGTGCGATTTCGCCGGAAAACGCGTTTTCGGCCGAAAACGTGTACGTTTGCACTTGCACGCCACAGGGAAGCTGCTAGCCGGGAATTCTCTGCCTGGTTCTACCCGCTGCCCGGAACGCTACGCAGGGCAAAAGCGGTTCTCGTCCTCCGTGCTTGCTTTTTCTCAGAAAGAGCCGTGGTGTGCGTTTTCGCCGGAAAACGCGTTTTCGGCCGAAAACGTGTACGTTTGCACTTCCCCGCCACAGGGAAGCTGCTAGCCGGGAATTCTCTGCCTGGTTCTACCCGCTGCCCGGAACGCTACGCAGGGCAAAAGCGGTTCTCGTCCTCCGTGCTTGCTTTTTCTCAGAAAGAGCCGTGGTGTGCGTTTTCGCCGGAAAACGCGTTTTCGGCCGAAAACGTGTACGTTTGCACTTGCCCGCCACAGGGAAGCTGCTAGCCGGGAATTCTCTGCCTGGTTCTACCCGCTGCCCGGAACGCTACGCAGGGCAAAAGCGGTTCTCGTCCTCCGTGCTTGCTTTTTCTCAGAAAGAGCCGTGGTGTGCGTTTTCGCCGGAAAACGCGTTTTCGGCCGAAAACGTGTACGTTTGCACTTCCCCGCCACAGGGAAGCTGCTAGCCGGGAATTCTCTGCCTGGTTCTACCCGCTGCCCGGAACGCTACGCAGGGCAAAAGCGGTTCTCGTCCTCCGTGCTTGCTTTTTCTCAGAAAGAGCCGTGGTGTGCGATTTCGCCGGAAAACGCGTTTTCGGCCGAAAACGTGTACGTTTGCACTTCCCCGCCACAGGGAAGCTGCTAGCCGGGAATTCTCTGCCTGGTTCTACCCGCTGCCCGGAACGCTACGCAGGGCAAAAGCGGTTCTCGTCCTCCGTGCTTGCTTTTTCTCAGAAAGAGCCGTGGTGTGCGTTTTCGCCGGAAAACGCGTTTTCGGCCGAAAACGTGTACGTTTGCAGTTCCCCGCCACAGGGAAGCTGCTAGCCGGGAATTCTCTGCCTGGTTCTACCCGCTGCCCGGAACGCTACGCAGGGCAAAAGCGGTTCTCGTCCTCCGTGCTTGCTTTTTCTCAGAAAGAGCCGTGGTGTGCGATTTCGCCGGAAAACGCGTTTTCGGCCGAAAACGTGTACGTTTGCACTTCCCCGCCACAGGGAAGCTGCTAGCCGGGAATTCTCTGCCTGGTTCTAGCCGCTGCCCGGAACGCTACGCAGAGCAAAAGCGGTTCTCGTCCTCCGTGCTTGCTTTTTCTCAGAAAGAGCCGTGGAGTTCGATTTCGCCGGAAAACGCGTTTTCGGCCGAAAACGTGTACGTTTGCACTTCCCCGCCACAGGGAAGCTGCTAGCCGGGAATTCTCTGCCTGGTTCTACCCGCTGCCCGGAACGCTACGCAGGGCAAAAGCGGTTCTCGTCCTCCGTGCTTGCTTTTTCTCAGAAAGAGCCGTGGTGTGCGATTTCGCCGGAAAACGCGTTTTCGGCCGAAAACGTGTACGTTTGCACTTGCCCGCCACAGGGAAGCTGCTAGCCAGGAATTCTCTGCCTGGTTCTACCCGCTGCCCGGAACGCTACGCAGGGCAAAAGCGGTTCTCGTCCTCCGTGCTTGCTTTTTCTCAGAAAGAGCCGTGGTGTGCGTTTTCGCCGGAAAACGCGTTTTCGGCCGAAAACGTGTACGTTTGCACTTCCCCGCCACAGGGAAGCTGTTAGCCGGGAATTCTCTGCCTGGTTCTACCCGCTGCCCGGAACGCTACGCAGGGCAAAAGCGGTTCTCGTCCTCCGTGCTTGCTTTTTCTCAGAAAGAGCCGTGGTGTGCGTTTTCGCCGGAAAACGCGTTTTCGGCCGAAAACGTGTACGTTTGCACTTGCCCGCCACAGGGAAGCTGCTAGCCGGGAATTCTCTGCCTGGTTCTACCCGCTGCCCGGAACGCTACGCAGGGCAAAAGCGGTTCTCGTCCTCCGTGCTTGCTTTTTCTCCGAAAGAGCCGTGGTGTGCGATTTCGCCGGAAAACGCGTTTTCGGCCGAAAACGTGTACGTTTGCACTTGCACGCCACAGGGAAGCTGCTAGCCGGGAATTCTCTGCCTGGTTCTACCCGCTGCCCGGAACGCTACGCAGGGCAAAAGCGGTTCTCGTCCTCCGTGCTTGCTTTTTCTCAGAAAGAGCCGTGGTGTGCGTTTTCGCCGGAAAACGCGTTTTCGGCCAAAAACGTGTACGTTTGCACTTGCCCGCCACAGGGAAGCTGCTAGCCGGGAATTCTCTGCCTGGTTCTACCCGCTGCCCGGAACGCTACGCAGGGCAAAAGCGGTTCTCGTCCTCCGTGCTTGCTTTTTCTCAGAAAGAGCCGTGGTGTGCGTTTTCGCCGGAAAACGCGTTTTCGGCCGAAAACGTGTACGTTTGCACTTCCCCGCCACAGGGAAGCTGCTAGCCGGGAATTCTCTGCCTGGTTCTACCCGCTGCCCGGAACGCTACGCAGGGCAAAAGCGGTTCTCGTCCTCCGTGCTTGCTTTTTCTCAGAAAGAGCCGTGGTGTGCGATTTCGCCGGAAAACGCGTTTTCGGCCGAAAACGTGTACGTTTGCACTTCCCCGCCACAGGGAAGCTGCTAGCCGGGAATTCTCTGCGTGGTTCTAGCCGCTGCCCGGAACGCTACGCAGAGCAAAAGCGGTTCTCGTCCTCCGTGCTTGCTTTTTCTCAGAAAGAGCCGTGGTGTGCGTTTTCGCCGGAAAACGCGTTTTCGGCCGAAAACGTGTACGTTTGCACTTCCCCGCCACAGGGAAGCTGCTAGCCGGGAATTCTCTGCCTGGTTCTACCCGCTGCCCGGAACGCTACGCAGGGCAAAAGCGGTTCTAGTCCTCCGTGCTTGCTTTTTCTCAGAAAGAGCCGTGGTGTGCGATTTCGCCGGAAAACGCGTTTTCGGCCGAAAACGTGTACGTTTGCACTTCCCCGCCACAGGGAAGCTGCTAGCCGGGAATTCTCTGCCTGGTTCTACCCGCTGCCCGGAACGCTACGCAGGGCAAAAGCGGTACTCGTCCTCCGTGCTTGCTTTTTCTCAGAAAGAGCCGTGGTGTGCGATTTCGCCGGAAAACGCGTTTTCGGCCGAAAACGTGTACGTTTGCACTTCCCCGCCACAGGGAAGCTGCTAGCCGGGAATTCTCTGCCTGGTTCTACCCGCTGCCCGGAACGCTACGCAGGGCAAAAGCGGTTCTCGTCCTCCGTGCTTGCTTTTTATCAGAAAGAGACGTGGTGTGCGATTTCGCCGGAAAACGCGTTCTCGGCCGAAAACGTGTACGTTTGCACTTTCCCGCCACAGGGAAGCTGTTAGCCGGGAATTCTCTGCCTGGTTCTACCCGCTGCCCGGAACGCTACGCAGGGCAAAAGCGGTTCTCGTCCTCCGTGCTTGCTTTTTCTCAGAAAGAGCCGTGGTGTGCGATTTCGCCGGAAAACGCGTTTTCGGCCGAAAACGTGTACGTTTGCACTTCCCCGCCACAGGGAAGCTGCTAGCCGGGAATTCTCTGCCTGGTTCTACCCGCTGCCCGGAACGCTACGCAGGGCAAAAGCGGTTCTCGTCCTCCGTGCTTGCTTTTTCTCAGAAAGAGCCGTGGTGTGCGATTTCGCCGGAAAACGCGTTTTCGGCCGAAAACGTGTACGTTTGCACTTCCCCGCCACAGGGAAGCTGCTAGCCGGGAATTCTCTGCCTGGTTCTACCCGCTGCCCGGAACGCTACGCAGGGCAAAAGCGGTTCTCGTCCTCCGTGCTTGCTTTTTCTCAGAAAGAGCCGTGGTGTGCGTTTTCGCCGGAAAACGCGTTTTCGGCCGAAAACGTGTACGTTTGCAGTTCCCCGCCACAGGGAAGCTGCTAGCCGGGAATTCTCTGCCTGGTTCTACCCGCTGCCCGGAACGCTACGCAGGGCAAAAGCGGTTCTCGTCCTCCGTGCTTGCTTTTTCTCAGAAAGAGCCGTGGTGTGCGATTTCGCCGGAAAACGCGTTTTCGGCCGAAAACGTGTACGTTTGCACTTCCCCGCCACAGGGAAGCTGCTAGCCGGGAATTCTCTGCCTGGTTCTAGCCGCTGCCCGGAACGCTACGCAGAGCAAAAGCGGTTCTCGTCCTCCGTGCTTGCTTTTTCTCAGAAAGAGCCGTGGAGTTCGATTTCGCCGGAAAACGCGTTTTCGGCCGAAAACGTGTACGTTTGCACTTCCCCGCCACAGGGAAGCTGCTAGCCGGGAATTCTCTGCCTGGTTCTACCCGCTGCCCGGAACGCTACGCAGGGCAAAAGCGGTTCTCGTCCTCCGTGCTTGCTTTTTCTCAGAAAGAGCCGTGGTGTGCGATTTCGCCGGAAAACGCGTTTTCGGCCGAAAACGTGTACGTTTGCACTTGCCCGCCACAGGGAAGCTGCTAGCCAGGAATTCTCTGCCTGGTTCTACCCGCTGCCCGGAACGCTACGCAGGGCAAAAGCGGTTCTCGTCCTCCGTGCTTGCTTTTTCTCAGAAAGAGCCGTGGTGTGCGTTTTCGCCGGAAAACGCGTTTTCGGCCGAAAACGTGTACGTTTGCACTTCCCCGCCACAGGGAAGCTGCTAGCCGGGAATTCTCTGCCTGGTTCTACCCGCTGCCCGGAACGCTACGCAGGGCAAAAGCGGTTCTCGTCCTCCGTGCTTGCTTTTTCTCAGAAAGAGCCGTGGTGTGCGATTTCGCCGGAAAACGCGTTTTCGGCCGAAAACGTGTACGTTTGCACTTCCCCGCCACAGGGAAGCTGCTAGCCGGGAATTCTCTGCCTGGTTCTACCCGCTGCCCGGAACGCTACGCAGGGCAAAAGCGGTTCTCGTCCTCCGTGCTTGCTTTTTCTCAGAAAGAGACGTGGTGTGCGATTTCGCCGGAAAACGCGTTTTCGGCCGAAAACGTGTACGTTTGCACTTCCCCGCCACAGGGAAGCTGTTAGCCGGGAATTCTCTGCCTGGTTCTATCCGCTGCCCGGAACGCTACGCAGGGCAAAAGCGGTTCTCGTCCTCCGTGCTTGCTTTTTCTCCGAAAGAGCCGTGGTGTGCGTTTTCGCCGGAAAACGCGTTTTCGGCCGAAAACGTGTACGTTTGCACTTGCACGCCACAGGGAAGCTGCTAGCCGGGAATTCTCTGCCTGGTTCTACCCGCTGCCCGGAACGCTACGCACGGCAAAAGCGGTTCTCGTCCTCCGTGCTTGCTTTTTCTCAGAAAGAGCCGTGGTGTGCGTTTTCGCCGGAAAACGCGTTTTCGGCCGAAAACGTGTACGTTTGCACTTGCCCGCCACAGGGAAGCTGCTAGCCGGGAATTCTCTGCCTGGTTCTACCCGCTGCCCGGAACGCTACGCAGGGCAAAAGCGGTTCTCGTCCTCCGTGCTTGCTTTTTCTCAGAAAGAGCCGTGGTGTGCGTTTTCGCCGGAAAACGCGCTTTCGGCCGAAAACGTGTACGTTTGCACTTCCCCGCCAGAGGGAAGCTGCTAGCCGGGAATTCTCTGCCTGGTTCTACCCGCTGCCCGGAACGCTACGCAGGGCAAAAGCGGTTCTCGTCCTCCGTGCTTGCTTTTTCTCAGAAAGAGCCGTGGTGTGCGATTTCGCCGGAAAACGCGTTTTCGGCCGAAAACGTGTACGTTTGCACTTCCCCGCCACAGGGAAGCTGCTAGCCGGGAATTCTCTGCCTGGTTCTACCCGCTGCCCGGAACGCTACGCAGGGCAAAAGCGGTTCTCGTCCTCCGTGCTTGCTTTTTCTCAGAAAGAGCCGTGGTGTGCGATTTCGCCGGAAAACGCGTTTTCGGCCGAAAACGTGTACGTTTGCACTTCCCCGCCACAGGGAAGCTGCTAGCCGGGAATTCTCTGCCTGGTTCTACCCGCTGCCCGGAACGCTACGCAGGGCAAAAGCGGTTCTCGTCCTCCGTGCTTGCTTTTTCTCAGAAAGAGCCGTGGTGTGCGTTTTCGCCGGAAAACGCGTTTTCGGCCAAAAACGTGTACGTTTGCACTTGCCCGCCACAGGGAAGCTGCTAGCCGGGAATTCTCTGCCTGGTTCTACCCGCTGCCCGGAACGCTACGCAGGGCAAAAGCGGTTCTCGTCCTCCGTGCTTGCTTTTTCTCAGAAAGAGCCGTGGTGTGCGTTTTCGCCGGAAAACGCGTTTTCGGCCGAAAACGTGTACGTTTGCACTTCCCCGCCACAGGGAAGCTGCTAGCCGGGAATTCTCTGCCTGGTTCTACCCGCTGCCCGGAACGCTACGCAGGGCAAAAGCGGTTCTCGTCCTCCGTGCTTGCTTTTTCTCAGAAAGAGCCGTGGTGTGCGATTTCGCCGGAAAACGCGTTTTCGGCCGAAAACGTGTACGTTTGCACTTCCCCGCCACAGGGAAGCTGCTAGCCGGGAATTCTCTGCGTGGTTCTAGCCGCTGCCCGGAACGCTACGCAGAGCAAAAGCGGTTCTCGTCCTCCGTGCTTGCTTTTTCTCAGAAAGAGCCGTGGTGTGCGTTTTCGCCGGAAAACGCGTTTTCGGCCGAAAACGTGTACGTTTGCACTTCCCCGCCACAGGGAAGCTGCTAGCCGGGAATTCTCTGCCTGGTTCTACCCGCTGCCCGGAACGCTACGCAGGGCAAAAGCGGTTCTCGTCCTCCGTGCTTGCTTTTTCTCAGAAAGAGCCGTGGTGTGCGATTTCGCCGGAAAACGCGTTTTCGGCCGAAAACGTGTACGTTTGCACTTCCCCGCCACAGGGAAGCTGCTAGCCGGGAATTCTCTGCCTGGTTCTACCCGCTGCCCGGAACGCTACGCAGGGCAAAAGCGGTACTCGTCCTCCGTGCTTGCTTTTTCTCAGAAAGAGCCGTGGTGTGCGATTTCGCCGGAAAACGAGTTTTCGGCCGAAAACGTGTACGTTTGCACTTCCCCGCCACAGGGAAGCTGCTAGCCGGGAATTCTCTGCCTGGTTCTACCCGCTGCCCGGAACGCTACGCAGGGCAAAAGCGGTTCTCGTCCTCCGTGCTTGCTTTTTCTCAGAAAGAGCCGTGGTGTGCGATTTCGCCGGAAAACGCGTTTTCGGCCGAAAACGTGTACGTTTGCACTTCCCCGCCACAGGGAAGCTGCTAGCCGGGAATTCTCTGCCTGGTTCTACCCGCTGCCCGGAACGCTACGCAGGGCAAAAGCGGTTCTCGTCCTCCGTGCTTGCTTTTTCTCAGAAAGAGCCGTGGTGTGCGTTTTCGCCGGAAAACGCGTTTTCGGCCAAAAACGTGTACGTTTGCACTTGCCCGCCACAGGGAAGCTGCTAGCCGGGAATTCTCTGCCTGGTTCTACCCGCTGCCCGGAACGCTACGCAGGGCAAAAGCGGTTCTCGTCCTCCGTGCTTGCTTTTTCTCAGAAAGAGCCGTGGTGTGCGTTTTCGCCGGAAAACGCGTTTTCGGCCGAAAACGTGTACGTTTGCACTTCCCCGCCACAGGGAAGCTGCTAGCCGGGAATTCTCTGCCTGGTTCTACCCGCTGCCCGGAACGCTACGCAGGGCAAAAGCGGTTCTCGTCCTCCGTGCTTGCTTTTTCTCAGAAAGAGCCGTGGTGTGCGATTTCGCCGGAAAACGCGTTTTCGGCCGAAAACGTGTACGTTTGCACTTCCCCGCCACAGGGAAGCTGCTAGCCGGGAATTCTCTGCGTGGTTCTAGCCGCTGCCCGGAACGCTACGCAGAGCAAAAGCGGTTCTCGTCCTCCGTGCTTGCTTTTTCTCAGAAAGAGCCGTGGTGTGCGTTTTCGCCGGAAAACGCGTTTTCGGCCGAAAACGTGTACGTTTGCACTTCCCCGCCACAGGGAAGCTGCTAGCCGGGAATTCTCTGCCTGGTTCTACCCGCTGCCCGGAACGCTACGCAGGGCAAAAGCGGTTCTCGTCCTCCGTGCTTGCTTTTTCTCAGAAAGAGCCGTGGTGTGCGATTTCGCCGGAAAACGCGTTTTCGGCCGAAAACGTGTACGTTTGCACTTCCCCGCCACAGGGAAGCTGCTAGCCGGGAATTCTCTGCCTGGTTCTACCCGCTGCCCGGAACGCTACGCAGGGCAAAAGCGGTACTCGTCCTCCGTGCTTGCTTTTTCTCAGAAAGAGCCGTGGTGTGCGATTTCGCCGGAAAACGCGTTTTCGGCCGAAAACGTGTACGTTTGCACTTCCCCGCCACAGGGAAGCTGCTAGCCGGGAATTCTCTGCCTGGTTCTACCCGCTGCCCGGAACGCTACGCAGGGCAAAAGCGGTTCTCGTCCTCCGTGCTTGCTTTTTATCAGAAAGAGACGTGGTGTGCGATTTCGCCGGAAAACGCGTTCTCGGCCGAAAACGTGTACGTTTGCACTTCCCCGCCACAGGGAAGCTGTTAGCCGGGAATTCTCTGCCTGGTTCTACCCGCTGCCCGGAACGCTACGCAGGGCAAAAGCGGTTCTCGTCCTCCGTGCTTGCTTTTTCTCAGAAAGAGCCGTGGTGTGCGATTTCGCCGGAAAACGCGTTTTCGGCCGAAAACGTGTACGTTTGCACTTCCCCGCCACAGGGAAGCTGCTAGCCGGGAATTCTCTGCCTGGTTCTACCCGCTGCCCGGAACGCTACGCAGGGCAAAAGCGGTTCTCGTCCTCCGTGCTTGCTTTTTCTCAGAAAGAGCCGTGGTGTGCGTTTTCGCCGGAAAACGCGTTTTCGACCGAAAACGTGTACGTTTGCACTTCCCCGCCACAGGGAAGCTGCTAGCCGGGAATTCTCTGCCTGGTTCTACCCGCTGCCCGGAACGCTACGCAGGGCAAAAGCGGTACTCGTCCTCCGTGCTTGCTTTTTCTCAGAAAGAGCCGTGGTGTGCGATTTCGCCGGAAAACGCGTTTTCGGCCGAAAACGTGTACGTTTGCACTTCCCCGCCACAAGGAAGCTGCTAGCCGGGAATTCTCTGCGTGGTTCTAGCCGCTGCCCGGAACGCTACGCAGAGCAAAAGCGGTTCTCGTCCTCCGCCCTTGCTTTTTCTCAGAAAGAGCCGTGGAGTTCGATTTCGCCGGAAAACGCGTTTTCGGCCGAAAACGTGTACGTTTGCACTTCCCCGCCACAGGGAAGCTGCTAGCCGGGAATTCTCTGCCTGGTTCTACCCGCTGCCCGGAACGCTACGCAGGGCAAAAGCGGTTCTCGTCCTCCGTGCTTGCTTTTTCTCAGAAAGAGCCGTGGTGTGCGTTTTCGCCGGAAAACGCGTTTTCGGCCGAAAACGTGTACGTTTGCACTTCCCCGCCACAGGGAAGCTGCTAGCCGGGAATTCTCTGCCTGGTTCTACCCGCTGCCCGGAACGCTACGCAGGGCAAAAGCGGTTCTCGTCCTCCGTGCTTGCTTTTTCTCAGAAAGAGCCGTGGTGTGCGATTTCGCCGGAAAACGCGTTTTCGGCCGAAAACGTGTACGTTTGCACTTCCCCGCCACAGGGAAGCTGCTAGCCGGGAATTCTCTGCCTGGTTCTACCCGCTGCCCGGAACGCTACGCAGGGCAAAAGCGGTACTCGTCCTCCGTGCTTGCTTTTTCTCAGAAAGAGCCGTGGTGTGCGATTTCGCCGGAAAACGCGTTTTCGGCCGAAAACGTGCACGTTTGCACTTCCCCGCCACAGGGAAGCTGCTAGCCGGGAAATCTCTGCGTGGTTCTAGCCGCTGCCCGGAACGCTACGCAGAGCAAAAGCGGTTCTCGTCCTCCGTGCTTGCTTTTTCTCAGAAAGAGCCGTGGAGTTCGATTTCGCCGGAAAACGCGTTTTCGGCCGAAAACGTGTACGTTTGCACTTCCCCGCCACAGGGAAGCTGCTAGCCGGGAATTCTCTGCCTGGTTCTACCCGCTGCCCGGAACGCTACGCAGGGCAAAAGCGGTTCTCGTCCTCCGTGCTTGCTTTTTCTCAGAAAGAGCCGTGGTGTGCGTTTTCGCCGGAAAACGCGTTTTCGGCCGAAATCGTGTACGTTTGCACTTCCCCGCCACAGGGAAGCTGCTAGCCGGGAATTCTCTGCCTGGTTCTACCCGCTGCCCGGAACGCTACGCAGGGCAAAAGCGGTTCTCGTCCTCCGTGCTTGCTTTTTCTCAGAAAGAGCCGTGGTGTGCGATTTCGCCGGAAAACGCGTTTTCGGCCGAAAACGTGTACGTTTGCACTTCCCCGCCACAGGGAAGCTGTTAGCCGGGAATTCTCTGCCTGGTTCTACCCGCTGCCCGGAACGCTACGCAGGGCAAAAGCGGTTCTCGTCCTCCGTGCTTGCTTTTTCTCAGAAAGAGCCGTGGTGTGCGATTTCGCCGGAAAACGCGTTTTCGGCCGAAAACGTGTACGTTTGCACTTCCCCGCCACAGGGAAGCTGCTAGCCGGGAATTCTCTGCCTGGTTCTACCCGCTGCCCGGAACGCTACGCAGGGCAAAAGCGGTTCTCGTCCTCCGTGCTTGCTTTTTCTCAGAAAGAGCCGTGGTGTGCGTTTTCGCCGGAAAACGCGTTTTCGGCCGAAAACGTGTACGTTTGCACTTGCCCGCCACAGGGAAGCTGCTAGCCGGGAATTCTCTGCCTGGTTCTACCCGCTGCCCGGAACGCTACGCAGGGCAAAAGCGGTTCTCGTCCTCCGTGCTTGCTTTTTATCAGAAAGAGCCGTGGTGTGCGATTTCGCCGGAAAACGCGTTTTCGGCCGAAAACGTGTACGTTTGCACTTCCCCGCCACAGGGAAGCTGTTAGCCGGGAATTCTCTGCCTGGTTCTACCCGCTGCCCGGAACGATACGCAGGGCAAAAGCGGTTCTCGTCCTCCCTGCTTGCTTTTTCTCAGAAAGAGCCGTGGTGTGCGATTTCGCCGGAAAACGCGTTTTCGGCCGAAAACGTGTACGTTTGCACTTCCCCGCCACAGGGAAGCTGCTAGCCGGGAATTCTCTGCCTGGTTCTACCCGCTGCCCGGAACGCTACGCAGGGCAAAAGCGGTTCTCGTCCTCCGTGCTTGCTTTTTCTCAGAAAGAGCCGTGGTGTGCGATTTCGCCGGAAAACGCGTTTTCGGCCGAAAACGTGTACGTTTGCACTTCCCCGCCACAGGGAAGCTGCTAGCCGGGAATTCTCTGCCTGGTTCTACCCGCTGCCCGGAACGCTACGCAGGGCAAAAGCGGTTCTCGTCCTCCGTGCTTGCTTTTTCTCAGAAAGAGCCGTGGTGTGCGTTTTCGCCGGAAAACGCGTTTTCGGCCGAAAACGTATACGTTTGCACTTCCCCGCCACAGGGAAGCTGCTAGCCGGGAATTCTCTGCCTGGTTCTACCCGCTGCCCGGAACGCTACGCAGGGCAAAAGCGGTTCTCGTCCTCCGTGCTTGCTTTTTCTCAGAAAGAGCCGTGGTGTGCGTTTTCGCCGGAAAACGCGTTTTCGGCCGAAAACGTGTACGTTTGCACTTCCCCGCCACAGGGAAGCTGCTAGCCGGGAATTCTCTGCCTGGTTCTACCCGCTGCCCGGAACGCTACGCAGGGCAAAGGCGGTTCTCGTCCTCCGTGCTTGCTTTTTCTCAGAAAGAGCCGTGGTGTGCGATTTCGCCGGAAAACGCGTTTTCGGCCGAAAACGTGTACGTTTGCACTTCCCCGCCACAGGGAAGCTGCTAGCCGGGAATTCTCTGCCTGGTTCTACCCGCTGCCCGGAACGCTACGCAGGGCAAAAGCGGTTCTCGTCCTCCGTGCTTGCTTTTTCTCAGAAAGAGCCGTGGTGTGCGATTTCGCCGGAAAACGCGTTTTCGGCCGAAAACGTGTACGTTTGCACTTCCCCGCCACAGGGAAGCTGCTAGCCGGGAATTCTCTGCCTGGTTCTACCCGCTGCCCGGAACGCTACGCAGGGCAAAGGCGGTTCTCGTCCTCCGTGCTTGCTTTCTTTCAGAAAGAGCCGTGGTGTGCGATTTCGCCGGAAAACGCGTTTTCGGCCGAAAACGTGTACGTTTGCACTTCCCCGCCACAGGGAAGCTGCTAGCCGGGAATTCTCTGCCTGGTTCTACCCGCTGCCCGGAACGCTACGCAGGGCAAAAGCGGTTCTCGTCCTCCGTGCTTGCTTTTTCTCAGAAAGAGCCGTGGTGTGCGATTTCGCCGGAAAACGCGTTTTCGGCCGAAAACGTGTACGTTTGCACTTCCCCGCCACAGGGAAGCTGTTAGCCGGGAATTCTCTGCCTGGTTCTACCCGCTGCCCGGAACGCTACGCAGGGCAAAAGCGGTTCTCGTCCTCCGTGCTTGCTTTTTCTCAGAAAGAGCCGTGGTGTGCGATTTCGCCGGAAAACGCGTTTTCGGCCGAAAACGTGTACGTTTGCACTTCCCCGCCACAGGGAAGCTGCTAGCCGGGAATTCTCTGCCTGGTTCTACCCGCTGCCCGGAACGCTACGCAGAGGAAAAGCGGTTCTCGTCCTCCGTGCTTGCTTTTTCTCAGAAAGAGCCGTGGTGTGCGATTTCGCCGGAAAACGCGTTTTCGGCCGAAAACGTGTACGTTTGCACTTCCCCGCCACAGGGAAGCTGCTAGCCGGGAATTCTCTGCCTGGTTCTACCCGCTGCCCGGAACGCTACGCAGGGCAAAAGCGGTTCTCGTCCTCCGTGCTTGCTTTTTCTCAGAAAGAGCCGTGGTGTGCGATTTCGCCGGAAAACGCGTTTTCGGCCGAAAACGTGTACGTTTGCACTTCCCCGCCACAGGGAAGCTGCTAGCCGGGAATTCTCTGCCTGGTTCTACCCGCTGCCCGGAACGCTACGCAGGGCAAAAGCGGTTCTCGTCCTCCGTGCTTGCTTTTTCTCAGAAAGAGCCGTGGTGTGCGTTTTCGCCGGAAAACGCGTTTTCGGCCGAAAACGTGTACGTTTGCACTTCCCCGCCACAGGGAAGCTGCTAGCCGGGAATTCTCTGCCTGGTTCTACCCGCTGCCCGGAACGCTACGCAGGGCAAAAGCGGTTCTCGTCCTCCGTGCTTGCTTTTTCTCAGAAAGAGCCGTGGTGTGCGTTTTCGCCGGAAAACGCGTTTTCGGCCGAAAACGTGTACGTTTGCACTTCCCCGCCACAGGGAAGCTGCTAGCCGGGATTCTCTGCCTGGTTCTACCCGCTGCCCGGAACGCTACGCAGGGCAAAAGCGGTTCTCGTCCTCCGTGCTTGCTTTTTCTCAGAAAGAGCCGTGGTGTGCGATTTCGCCGGAAAACGCGTTTTCGGCCGAAAACGTGTACGTTTGCACTTGCCCGCCACAGGGAAGCTGTTAGCCGGGAATTCTCTGCCTGGTTCTACCCGCTGCCCGGAACGCTACGCAGGGCTAAAGCGGTTCTCGTCCTCCGTGCTTGCTTTTTCTCAGAAAGAGCCGTGGTGTGCGATTTCGCCGGAAAACGCGTTTTCGGCCGAAAACGTGTACGTTTGCACTTCCCCGCCACAGGGAAGCTGCTAGCCGGGAATTCTCTGCCTGGTTCTACCCGCTGCCCGGAACGCTACGCAGGGCAAAAGCGGTTCTCGTCCTCCGTGCTTGCTTTTTCTCAGAAAGAGCCGTGGTGTGCGATTTCGCCGGAAAACGCGTTTTCGGCCGAAAACGTGTACGTTTGCACTTCCCCGCCACAGGGAAGCTGCTAGCCGGGAATTCTCTGCCTGGTTCTACCCGCTGCCCGGAACGCTACGCAGGGCAAAAGCGGTTCTCGTCCTCCGTGCTTGCATTTTCTCAGAAAGAGCCGTGGTGTGCGTTTTCGCCGGAAAACGCGTTTTCGGCCGAAAACGTGTACGTTTGCACTTCCCCGCCACAGGGAAGCTGCTAGCCGGGAATTCTCTGCCTGGTTCTACCCGCTGCCCGGAACGCTACGCAGGGCAAAAGCGGTACTCGTCCTCCGTGCTTGCTTTTTCTCAGAAAGAGCCGTGGTGTGCGATTTCGCCGGAAAACGCGTTTTCGGCCGAAAACGTGTACGTTTGCACTTCCCCGCCACAGGGAAGCTGCTAGCCGGGAATTCTCTGCCTGGTTCTAGCCGCTGCCCGGAACGCTACGCAGAGCAAAAGCGGTTCTCGTCCTCCGTGCTTGCTTTTTCTCAGAAAGAGCCGTGGAGTTCGATTTCGCCGGAAAACGCGTTTTCGGCCGAAAACGTGTACGTTTGCACTTCCCCGCCACAGGGAAGCTGCTAGCCGGGAATTCTCTGCCTGGTTCTACCCGCTGCCCGGAACGCTACGCAGGGCAAAAGCGGTTCTCGTCCTCCGTGCTTGCTTTTTCTCAGAAAGAGCCGTGGTGTGCGATTTCGCCGGAAAACGCGTTTTCGGCCGAAAACGTGTACGTTTGCACTTCCCCGCCACAGGGAAGCTGCTAGCCGGGAATTCTCTGCCTGGTTCTACCCGCTGCCCGGAACGCTACGCAGGGCAAAAGCGGTACTCGTCCTCCGTGCTTGCTTTTTCTCAGAAAGAGCCGTGGTGTGCGATTTCGCCGGAAAACGCGTTTTCGGCCGAAAACGTGTACGTTTGCACTTCCCCGCCACAGGGAAGCTGCTAGCCGGGAATTCTCTGCGTGGTTCTAGCCGCTGCCCGGAACGCTACGCAGAGCAAAAGCGGTTCTCGTCCTCCGTGCTTGCTTTTTCTCAGAAAGAGCCGTGGAGTTCGATTTCGCCGGAAAACGCGTTTTCGGCCGAAAACGTGTACGTTTGCACTTCCCCGCCACAGGGAAGCTGCTAGCCGGGAATTCTCTGCCTGGTTCTACCCGCTGCCCGGAACGCTACGCAGGGCAAAAGCGGTTCTCGTCCTCCGTGCTTGCTTTTTCTCAGAAAGAGCCGTGGTGTGCGTTTTCGCCGGAAAACGCGTTTTCGGCCGAAAACGTGTACGTTTGCACTTCCTCGCCACAGGGAAGCTGCTAGCCGGGAATTCTCTGCCTGGTTCTACCCGCTGCCCGGAACGCTACGCAGGGCAAAAGCGGTTCTCGTCCTCCGTGCTTGCTTTTTCTCAGAAAGAGCCGTGGTGTGCGATTTCGCCGGAAAACGCGTTTTCGGCCGAAAACGTGTACGTTTGCACTTCCCCGCCACAGGGAAGCTGCTAGCCGGGAATTCTCTGCCTGGTTCTACCCGCTGCCCGGAACGCTACGCAGGGCAAAAGCGGTTCTCGTCCTCCGTGCTTGCTTTTTCTCAGAAAGAGCCGTGGTGTGCGTTTTCGCCGGAAAACGCGTTTTCGGCCGAAAACGTGTACGTTTGCACTTGCCCGCCACAGGGAAGCTGCTAGCCGGGAATTCTCTGCCTGGTTCTACCCGCTGCCCGGAACGCTACGCAGGGCAAAAGCGGTTCTCGTCCTCCGTGCTTGCTTTTTCTCAGAAAGAGACGTGGTGTGCGATTTCGCCGGAAAACGCGTTCTCGGCCGAAAACGTGTACGTTTGCACTTCCCCGCCACAGGGAAGCTGTTAGCCGGGAATTCTCTGCCTGGTTCTACCCGCTGCCCGGAACGCTACGCAGGGCAAAAGCGGTTCTCGTCCTCCGTGCTTGCTTTTTCTCAGAAAGAGCCGTGGTGTGCGATTTCGCCGGAAAACGCGTTTTCGGCCGAAAACGTGTACGTTTGCACTTCCCCGCCACAGGGAAGCTGCTAGCCGGGAATTCTCTGCCTGGTTCTACCCGCTGCCCGGAACGCTACGCAGGGCAAAAGCGGTTCTCGTCCTCCGTGCTTGCTTTTTCTCAGAAAGAGCCGTGGTGTGCGATTTCGCCGGAAAACGCGTTTTCGGCCGAAAACGTGTACGTTTGCACTTCCCCGCCACAGGGAAGCTGCTAGCCGGGAATTCTCTGCCTGGTTCTACCCGCTGCCCGGAACGCTACGCAGGGCAAAAGCGGTTCTCGTCCTCCGTGCTTGCTTTTTCTCAGAAAGAGCCGTGGTGTGCGATTTCGCCGGAAAACGCGTTTTCGGCCGAAAACGTGTACGTTTGCACTTGCCCGCCACAGGGAAGCTGCTAGCCGGGAATTCTCTGCCTGGTTCTACCCGCTGCCCGGAACGCTACGAAGGGCAAAAGCGGTTATCGTCCTCCGTGCTTGCTTTTTCTCCGAAAGAGCCGTGGTGTGCGATTTCGCCGGAAAACGCGTTTTCGGCCGAAAACGTGTACGTTTGCACTTGCACGCCACAGGGAAGCTGCTAGCCGGGAATTCTCTGCCTGGTTCTACCCGCTGCCCGGAACGCTACGCAGGGCAAAAGCGGTTCTCGTCCTCCGTGCTTGCTTTTTCTCAGAAAGAGCCGTGGTGTGCGTTTTCGCCGGAAAACGCGTTTTCGGCCGAAAACGTGTACGTTTGCACTTCCCCGCCACAGGGAAGCTGCTAGCCGGGAATTCTCTGCCTGGTTCTACCCGCTGCCCGGAACGCTACGCAGGGCAAAAGCGGTTCTCGTCCTCCGTGCTTGCTTTTTCTCAGAAAGAGCCGTGGTGTGCGTTTTCGCCGGAAAACGCGTTTTCGGCCGAAAACGTGTACGTTTGCACTTGCCCGCCACAGGGAAGCTGCTAGCCGGGAATTCTCTGCCTGGTTCTACCCGCTGCCCGGAACGCTACGCAGGGCAAAAGCGGTTCTCGTCCTCCGTGCTTGCTTTTTCTCAGAAAGAGCCGTGGTGTGCGTTTTCGCCGGAAAACGCGTTTTCGGCCGAAAACGTGTACGTTTGCACTTCCCCGCCACAGGGAAGCTGCTAGCCGGGAATTCTCTGCCTGGTTCTACCCGCTGCCCGGAACGCTACGCAGGGCAAAAGCGGTTCTCGTCCTCCGTGCTTGCTTTTTCTCAGAAAGAGCCGTGGTGTGCGATTTCGCCGGAAAACGCGTTTTCGGCCGAAAACGTGTACGTTTGCACTTCCCCGCCACAGGGAAGCTGCTAGCCGTGAATTCTCTGCCTGGTTCTACCCGCTGCCCGGAACGCTACGCAGGGCAAAAGCGGTTCTCGTCCTCCGTGCTTGCTTTTTCTCAGAAAGAGCCGTGGTGTGCGATTTCGCCGGAAAACGCGTTTTCGGCCGAAAACGTGTACGTTTGCACTTCCCCGCCACAGGGAAGCTGCTAGCCGGGAATTCTCTGCCTGGTTCTACCCGCTGCCCGGAACGCTACGCAGGGCAAAAGCGGTTCTCGTCCTCCGTGCTTGCTTTTTCTCAGAAAGAGCCGTGGTGTGCGTTTTCGCCGGAAAACGCGTTTTCGGCCGAAAACGTGTACGTTTGCACTTCCCCGCCACAGGGAAGCTGCTAGCCGGGAATTCTCTGCCTGGTTCTACCCGCTGCCCGGAACGCTACGCAGGGCAAAAGCGGTACTCGTCCTCCGTGCTTGCTTTTTCTCAGAAAGAGCCGTGGTGTGCGATTTCGCCGGAAAACGCGTTTTCGGCCGAAAACGTGTACGTTTGCACTTCCCCGCCACAGGGAAGCTGCTAGCCGGGAATTCTCTGCGTGGTTCTAGCCGCTGCCCGGAACGCTACGCAGAGCAAAAGCGGTTCTCGTCCTCCGTGCTTGCTTTATCTCAGAAAGAGCCGTGGAGTTCGATTTCGCCGGAAAACGCGTTTTCGGCCGAAAACGTGTACGTTTGCACTTCCCCGCCACAGGGAAGCTGCTAGCCGGGAATTCTCTGCCTGGTTCTACCCGCTGCCCGGAACGCTACGCAGGGCAAAAGCGGTTCTCGTCCTCCGTGCTTGCTTTTTCTCAGAAAGAGCCGTGGTGTGCGTTTTCGCCGGAAAACGCGTTTTCGGCCGAAAACGTGTACGTTTGCACTTGCCCGCCACAGGGAAGCTGCTAGCCGGGAATTCTCTGCCTGGTTCTACCCGCTGCCCGGAACGCTACGCAGGGCAAAAGCGGTTCTCGTCCTCCGTGCTTGCTTTTTATCAGAAAGAGACGTGGTGTGCGATTTCGCCGGAAAACGCGTTCTCGGCCGAAAACGTGTACGTTTGCACTTCCCCGCCACAGGGAAGCTGTTAGCCGGGAATTCTCTGCCTGGTTCTACCCGCTGCCCGGAACGCTACGCAGGGCAAAAGCGGTTCTCGTCCTCCGTGCTTGCTTTTTCTCAGAAAGAGCCGTGGTGTGCGATTTCGCCGGAAAACGCGTTTTCGGCCGAAAACGTGTACGTTTGCACTTCCCCGCCACAGGGAAGCTGCTAGCCGGGAATTCTCTGCCTGGTTCTACCCGCTGCCCGGAACGCTACGCAGGGCAAAAGCGGTTCTCGTCCTCCGTGCTTGCTTTTTCTCAGAAAGAGCCGTGGTGTGCGTTTTCGCCGGAAAACGCGTTTTCGGCCGAAAACGTGTACGTTTGCACTTGCCCGCCACAGGGAAGCTGCTAGCCGGGAATTCTCTGCCTGGTTCTACCCGCTGCCCGGAACGCTACGCAGGGCAAAAGCGGTTCTCGTCCTCCGTGCTTGCTTTTTCTCAGAAAGAGCCGTGGTGTGCGTTTTCGCCGGAAAACGCGTTTTCGGCCGAAAACGTGTACGTTTGCACTTCCCCGCCACAGGGAAGCTGCTAGCCGGGAATTCTCTGCCTGGTTCTACCCGCTGCCCGGAACGCTACGCAGGGCAAAAGCGGTACTCGTCCTCCGTGCTTGCTTTTTCTCAGAAAGAGCCGTGGTGTGCGATTTCGCCGGAAAACGCGTTTTCGGCCGAAAACGTGTACGTTTGCACTTCCCCGCCACAGGGAAGCTGCTAGCCGGGAATTCTCTGCCTGGTTCTACCCGCTGCCCGGAACGCTACGCAGGGCAAAAGCGGTACTCGTCCTCCGTGCTTGCTTTTTCTCAGAAAGAGCCGTGGTGTGCGATTTCGCCGGAAAACGCGTTTTCGGCCGAAAATGTGTACGTTTGCACTTCCCCGCCACAGGGAAGCTGCTAGCCGGGAATTCTCTGCGTGGTTCTAGCCGCTGGCCGGAACGCTACGCAGAGCAAAAGCGGTTCTCGTCCTCCGCGCTTGCTTTTTCTCAGAAAGAGCCGTGGAGTTCGATTTCGCCGGAAAACGCGTTTTCGGCCGAAAACGTGTACGTTTGCACTTCCCCGCCACAGGGAAGCTGCTAGCCGGGAATTCTCTGCCTGGTTCTACCCGCTGCCCGGAACGCTACGCAGGGCAAAAGCGGTTCTCGTCCTCCGTGCTTGCTTTTTCTCAGAAAGAGCCGTGGTGTGCGTTTTCGCCGGAAAACGCGTTTTCGGCCGAAAACGTGTACGTTTGCACTTGCCCGCCACAGGGAAGCTGCTAGCCGGGAATTCTCTGCCTGGTTCTACCCGCTGCCCGGAACGCTACGCAGGGCAAAAGCGGTTCTCGTCCTCCGTGCTTGCTTTTTCTCAGAAAGAGCCGTGGTGTGCGATTTCGCCGGAAAACGCGTTTTCGGCCGAAAACGTGTACGTTTGCACTTCCCCGCCACAGGGAAGCTGCTAGCCGGGAATTCTCTGCCTGGTTCTACCCGCTGCCCGGAACGCTACGCAGGGCAAAAGCGGTACTCGTCCTCCGTGCTTGCTTTTTCTCAGAAAGAGCCGTGGTGTGCGATTTCGCCGGAAAACGCGTTTTCGGCCGAAAACGTGCACGTTTGCACTTCCCCGCCACAGGGAAGCTGCTAGCCGGGAAATCTCTGCGTGGTTCTAGCCGCTGCCCGGAACGCTACGCAGAGCAAAAGCGGTTCTCGTCCTCCGTGCTTGCTTTTTCTCAGAAAGAGCCGTGGTGTGCGTTTTCGCCGGAAAACGCGTTTTCGGCCGAAAACGTGTACGTTTGCACTTGCCCGCCACAGGGAAGCTGCTAGCCGGGAATTCTCTGCCTGGTTCTACCCGCTGCCCGGAACGCTACGCAGGGCAAAAGCGGTTCTCGTCCTCCGTGCTTGCTTTTTCTCAGAAAGAGCCGTGGTGTGCGATTTCGCCGGAAAACGCGTTTTCGGCCGAAAACGTGTACGTTTGCACTTCCCCGCCACAGGGAAGCTGCTAGCCGGGAATTCTCTGCCTGGTTCTACCCGCTGCCCGGAACGCTACGCAGGGCAAAAGCGGTACTCGTCCTCCGTGCTTGCTTTTTCTCAGAAAGAGCCGTGGTGTGCGATTTCGCCGGAAAACGCGTTTTCGGCCGAAAACGTGTACGTTTGCACTTCCCCGCCACAGGGAAGCTGCTAGCCGGGAATTCTCTGCGTGGTTCTAGCCGCTGCCCGGAACGCTACGCAGAGCAAAAGCGGTTCTCGTCCTCCGCGCTTGCTTTTTCTCAGAAAGAGCGTGGAGTTCGATTTCGCCGGAAAACGCGTTTTCGGCCGAAAACGTGTACGTTTGCACTTCCCCGCCACAGGGAAGCTGCTAGCCGGGAATTCTCTGCCTGGTTCTACCCGCTGCCCGGAACGCTACGCAGGGCAAAAGCGGTTCTCGTCCTCCGTGCTTGCTTTTTCTCAGAAAGAGCCGTGGTGTGCGATTTCGCCGGAAAACGCGTTTTCGGCCGAAAACGTGTACGTTTGCACTTCCCCGCCACAGGGAAGCTGCTAGCCGGGAATTCTCTGCCTGGTTCTACCCGCTGCCCGGAACGCTACGCAGGGCAAAAGCGGTACTCGTCCTCCGTGCTTGCTTTTTCTCAGAAAGAGCCGTGGTGTGCGATTTCGCCGGAAAACGCGTTTTCGGCCGAAAATGTGTACGTTTGCACTTCCCCGCCACAGGGAAGCTGCTAGCCGGGAATTCTCTGCGTGGTTCTAGCCGCTGCCCGGAACGCTACGCAGAGCAAAAGCGGTTCTCGTCCTCCGCGCTTGCTTTTTCTCAGAAAGAGCCGTGGAGTTCGATTTCGCCGGAAAACGCGTTTTCGGCCGAAAACGTGTACGTTTGCACTTCCCCGCCACAGGGAAGCTGCTAGCCGGGAATTCTCTGCCTGGTTCTACCCGCTGCCCGGAACGCTACGCAGGGCAAAAGCGGTTCTCGTCCTCCGTGCTTGCTTTTTCTCAGAAAGAGCCGTGGTGTGCGTTTTCGCCGGAAAACGAGTTTTCGGCCGAAAACGTGTACGTTTGCACTTCCCCGCCACAGGGAAGCTGCTAGCCGGGAATTCTCTGCCTGGTTCTACCCGCTGCCCGGAACGCTACGCAGGGCAAAAGCGGTTCTCGTCCTCCGTGCTTGCTTTTTCTCAGAAAGAGCCGTGGTGTGCGATTTCGCCGGAAAACGCGTTTTCGGCCGAAAACGTGTACGTTTGCACTTCCCCGCCACAGGGAAGCTGCTAGCCGGGAATTCTCTGCCTGGTTCTACCCGCTGCCCGGAACGCTACGCAGGGCAAAAGCGGTACTCGTCCTCCGTGCTTGCTTTTTCTCAGAAAGAGCCGTGGTGTGCGATTTCGCCGGAAAACGCGTTTTCGGCCGAAAACGTGCACGTTTGCACTTCCCCGCCACAGGGAAGCTGCTAGCCGGGAAATCTCTGCGTGGTTCTAGCCGCTGCCCGGATCGCTACGCAGAGCAAAAGCGGTTCTCGTCCTCCGTGCTTGCTTTTTCTCAGAAAGAGCCGTGGTGTGCGTTTTCGCCGGAAAACGCGTTTTCGGCCGAAAACGTGTACGTTTGCACTTGCCCGCCACAGGGAAGCTGCTAGCCGGGAATTCTCTGCCTGGTTCTACCCGCTGCCCGGAACGCTACGCAGGGCAAAAGCGGTTCTCGTCCTCCGTGCTTGCTTTTTCTCAGAAAGAGCCGTGGTGTGCGATTTCGCCGGAAAACGCGTTTTCGGCCGAAAACGTGTACGTTTGCACTTCCCCGCCACAGGGAAGCTGCTAGCCGGGAATTCTCTGCCTGGTTCTACCCGCTGCCCGGAACGCTACGCAGGGCAAAAGCGGTTCTCGTCCTCCGTGCTTGCTTTTTCTCAGAAAGAGCCGTGGTGTGCGATTTCGCCGGAAAACGCGTTTTCGGCCGAAAACGTGTACGTTTGCACTTCCCCGCCACAGGGAAGCTGCTAGCCGGGAATTCTCTGCGTGGTTCTAGCCGCTGCCCGGAACGCTACGCAGAGCAAAAGCGGTTCTCGTCCTCCGCGCTTGCTTTTTCTCAGAAAGAGCGTGGAGTTCGATTTCGCCGGAAAACGCGTTTTCGGCCGAAAACGTGTACGTTTGCACTTCCCCGCCACAGGGAAGCTGCTAGCCGGGAATTCTCTGCCTGGTTCTACCCGCTGCCCGGAACGCTACGCAGGGCAAAAGCGGTTCTCGTCCTCCGTGCTTGCTTTTTCTCAGAAAGAGCCGTGGTGTGCGATTTCGCCGGAAAACGCGTTTTCGGCCGAAAACGTGTACGTTTGCACTTCCCCGCCACAGGGAAGCTGCTAGCCGGGAATTCTCTGCCTGGTTCTACCCGCTGCCCGGAACGCTACGCAGGGCAAAAGCGGTACTCGTCCTCCGTGCTTGCTTTTTCTCAGAAAGAGCCGTGGTGTGCGATTTCGCCGGAAAACGCGTTTTCGGCCGAAAACGTGCACGTTTGCACTTCCCCGCCACAGGGAAGCTGCTAGCCGGGAATTCTCTGCGTGGTTCTAGCCGCTGCCCGGAACGCTACGCAGAGCAAAAGCGGTTCTCGTCCTCCGTGCTTGCTTTTTCTCAGAAAGAGCCGTGGTGTGCGATTTCGCCGGAAAACGCGTTTTCGGCCGAAAACGTGTACGTTTGCACTTCCCCGCCACAGGGAAGCTGCTAGCCGGGAATTCTCTGCCTGGTTCTACCCGCTGCCCGGAACGCTACGCAGGGCAAAAGCGGTTCTCGTCCTCCGTGCTTGCTTTTTCTCAGAAAGAGCCGTGGTGTGCGATTTCGCCGGAAAACGCGTTTTCGGCCGAAAACGTGTACGTTTGCACTTCCCCGCCACAGGGAAGCTGCTAGCCGGGAATTCTCTGCCTGGTTCTACCCGCTGCCCGGAACGCTACGCAGGGCAAAAGCGGTACTCGTCCTCCGTGCTTGCTTTTTCTCAGAAAGAGCCGTGGTGTGCGATTTCGCCGGAAAACGCGTTTTCGGCCGAAAACGTGCACGTTTGCACTTCCCCGCCACAGGGAAGCTGCTAGCCGGGAATTCTCTGCCTGGTTCTAGCCGCTGCCCGGAACGCTACGCAGAGCAAAAGCGGTTCTCGTCCTCCGTGCTTGCTTTTTCTCAGAAAGAGCCGTGGTGTGCGTTTTCGCCGGAAAACGCGTTTTCGGCCGAAAACGTGTACGTTTGCACTTCCCCGCCACAGGGAAGCTGCTAGCCGGGAATTCTCTGCCTGGTTCTACCCGCTGCCCGGAACGCTACGCACGGCAAAAGCGGTTCTCGTCCTCCGTGCTTGCTTTTTCTCAGAAAGAGCCGTGGTGTGCGTTTTCGCCGGAAAACGCGTTTTCGGCCGAAAACGTGTACGTTTGCACTTCCCCGCCACAGGGAAGCTGCTAGCCGGGAATTCTCTGCCTGGTTCTACCCGCTGCCCGGAACGCTACGCAGGGCAAAAGCGGTACTCGTCCTCCGTGCTTGCTTTTTCTCAGAAAGAGCCGTGGTGTGCGATTTCGCCGGAAAACGCGTTTTCGGCCGAAAACGTGCACGTTTGCACTTCCCCGCCACAGGGAAGCTGCTAGCCGGGAATTCTCTGCCTGGTTCTACCCGCTGCCCGGAACGCTACGCAGGGCAAAAGCGGTACTCGTCCTCCGTGCTTGCTTTTTCTCAGAAAGAGCCGTGGTGTGCGATTTCGCCGGAAAACGCGTTTTCGGCCGAAAACGTGCACGTTTGCACTTCCCCGCCACAGGGAAGCTGCTAGCCGGGAAATCTCTGCGTGGTTCTAGCCGCTGCCCGGAACGCTACGCAGAGCAAAAGCGGTTCTCGTCCTCCGTGCTTGCTTTTTCTCAGAAAGAGCCGTGGTGTGCGTTTTCGCCGGAAAACGCGTTTTCGGCCGAAAACGTGTACGTTTGCACTTCCCCGCCACAGGGAAGCTGCTAGCCGGGAATTCTCTGCCTGGTTCTACCCGCTGCCCGGAACGCTACGCAGGGCAAAAGCGGTTCTCGTCCTCCGTGCTTGCTTTTTCTCAGAAAGAGCCGTGGTGTGCGTTTTCGCCGGAAAACGCGTTTTCGGCCGAAAACGTGTACGTTTGCACTTGCCCGCCACAGGGAAGCTGCTAGCCGGGAATTCTCTGCCTGGTTCTACCCGCTGCCCGGAACGCTACGCAGAGCAAAAGCGGTTCTCGTCCTCCGTGCTTGCTTTTTCTCAGAAAGAGCCGTGGAGTTCGATTTCGCCGGAAAACGCGTTTTCGGCCGAAAACGTGTACGTTTGCACTTCCCCGCCACAGGGAAGCTGCTAGCCGGGAATTCTCTGCCTGGTTCTACCCGCTGCCCGGAACGCTACGCAGGGCAAAAGCGGTTCTCGTCCTCCGTGCTTGCTTTTTCTCAGAAAGAGCCGTGGTGTGCGTTTTCGCCGGAAAACGCGTTTTCGGCCGAAAACGTGTACGTTTGCACTTCCCCGCCACAGGGAAGCTGCTAGCCGGGAATTCTCTGCCTGGTTCTACCCGCTGCCCGGAACGCTACGCAGGGCAAAAGCGGTTCTCGTCCTCCGTGCTTGCTTTTTCTCAGAAAGAGCCGTGGTGTGCGATTTCGCCGGAAAACGCGTTTTCGGCCGAAAACGTGTACGTTTGCACTTCCCCGCCACAGGGAAGCTGTTAGCCGGGAATTCTCTGCCTGGTTCTACCCGCTGCCCGGAACGCTACGCAGGGCAAAAGCGGTTCTCGTCCTCCGTGCTTGCTTTTTCTCAGAAAGAGCCGTGGTGTGCGATTTCGCCGGAAAACGCGTTTTCGGCCGAAAACGTGTACGTTTGCACTTCCCCGCCACAGGGAAGCTGCTAGCCGGGAATTCTCTGCCTGGTTCTACCCGCTGCCCGGAACGCTACGCAGGGCAAAAGCGGTTCTCGTCCTCCGTGCTTGCTTTTTCTCAGAAAGAGCCGTGGTGTGCGTTTTCGCCGGAAAACGCGTTTTCGGCCGAAAACGTGTACGTTTGCACTTGCCCGCCACAGGGAAGCTGCTAGCCGGGAATTCTCTGCCTGGTTCTACCCGCTGCCCGGAACGCTACGCAGGGCAAAAGCGGTTCTCGTCCTCCGTGCTTGCTTTTTCTCAGAAAGAGCCGTGGTGTGCGTTTTCGCCGGAAAACGCGTTTTCGGCCGAAAACGTGTACGTTTGCACTTGCCCGCCACAGGGAAGCTGCTAGCCGGGAATTCTCTGCCTGGTTCTACCCGCTGCCCGGAACACTACGCAGGGCAAAAGCGGTTCTCGTCCTCCGTGCTTGCTTTTTATCAGAAAGAGACGTGGTGTGCGATTTCGCCGGAAAACGCGTTTTCGGCCGAAAACGTGTACGTTTGCACTTCCCCGCCACAGGGAAGCTGTTAGCCGGGAATTCTCTGCCTGGTTCTACCCGCTGCCCGGAACGCTACGCAGGGCAAAAGCGGTTCTCGTCCTCCCTGCTTGCTTTTTCTCAGAAAGAGCCGTGGTGTGCGATTTCGCCGGAAAACGCGTTTTCGGCCGAAAACGTGTACGTTTGCACTTCCCCGCCACAGGGAAGCTGCTAGCCGGGAATTCTCTGCCTGGTTCTACCCGCTGCCCGGAACGCTACGCAGGGCAAAAGCGGTTCTCGTCCTCCGTGCTTGCTTTTTCTCAGAAAGAGCCGTGGTGTGCGATTTCGCCGGAAAACGCGTTTTCGGCCGAAAACGTGTACGTTTGCACTTCCCCGCCACAGGGAAGCTGCTAGCCGGGAATTCTCTGCCTGGTTCTACCCGCTGCCCGGAACGCTACGCAGGGCAAAAGCGGTTCTCGTCCTCCGTGCTTGCTTTTTCTCAGAAAGAGCCGTGGTGTGCGTTTTCGCCGGAAAACGCGTTTTCGGCCGAAAACGTGTACGTTTGCACTTCCCCGCCACAGGGAAGCTGCTAGCCGGGAATTCTCTGCCTGGTTCTACCCGCTGCCCGGAACGCTACGCAGGGCAAAAGCGGTTCTCGTCCTCCGTGCTTGCTTTTTCTCAGAAAGAGCCGTGGTGTGCGATTTCGCCGGAAAACGCGTTTTCGGCCGAAAACGTGTACGTTTGCACTTCCCCGCCACAGGGAAGCTGCTAGCCGGGAATTCTCTGCCTGGTTCTACCCGCTGCCCGGAACGCTACGCAGGGCAAAAGCGGTTCTCGTCCTCCGTGCTTGCTTTTTCTCAGAAAGAGCCGTGGTGTGCGATTTCGCCGGAAAACGCGTTTTCGGCCGAAAACGTGTACGTTTGCACTTGCCCGCCACAGGGAAGCTGCTAGCCGGGAATTCTCTGCCTGGTTCTACCCGCTGCCCGGAACGCTACGCAGGGCAAAAGCGGTTCTCGTCCTCCGTGCTTGCTTTTTCTCAGAAAGAGCCGTGGTGTGCGTTTTCGCCGGAAAACGCGTTTTCGGCCGAAAACGTGTACGTTTGCACTTGCCCGCCACAGGGAAGCTGCTAGCCGGGAATTCTCTGCCTGGTTCTACCCGCTGCCCGGAACGCTACGCAGGGCAAAAGCGGTTCTCGTCCTCCCTGCTTGCTTTTTCTCAGAAAGAGCCGTGGTGTGCGATTTCGCCGGAAAACGCGTTTTCGGCCGAAAACGTGTACGTTTGCACTTCCCCGCCACAGGGAAGCTGCTAGCCGGGAATTCTCTGCCTGGTTCTACCCGCTGCCCGGAACGCTACGCAGGGCAAAAGCGGTTCTCGTCCTCCGTGCTTGCTTTTTCTCAGAAAGAGCCGTGGTGTGCGTTTTCGCCGGAAAACGCGTTTTCGGCCGAAAACGTGTACGTTTGCACTTCCCCCCCACAGGGAAGCTGCTAGCCGGGAATTCTCTGCCTGGTTCTACCCGCTGCCCGGAACGCTACGCAGGGCAAAAGCGGTTCTCGTCCTCCGTGCTTGCTTTTTCTCAGAAAGAGCCGTGGTGTGCGATTTCGCCGGAAAACGCGTTTTCGGCCGAAAACGTGTACGTTTGCACTTGCCCGCCACAGGGAAGCTGCTAGCCGGGAATTCTCTGCCTGGTTCTACCCGCTGCCCGGAACGCTACGCAGGGCAAAAGCGGTTCTCGTCCTCCGTGCTTGCTTTTTCTCCGAAAGAGCCGTGGTGTGCGATTTCGCCGGAAAACGCGTTTTCGGCCGAAAACGTGTACGTTTGCACTTGCACGACACAGGGAAGCTGCTAGCCGGGAATTCTCTGCCTGGTTCTACCCGCTGCCCGGAACGCTACGCACGGCAAAAGCGGTTCTCGTCCTCCGTGCTTGCTTTTTCTCAGAAAGAGCCGTGGTGTGCGTTTTCGCCGGAAAACGCGTTTTCGGCCGAAAACGTGTACGTTTGCACTTCCCCGCCACAGGGAAGCTGCTAGCCGGGAATTCTCTGCCTGGTTCTACCCGCTGCCCGGAACGCTACGCAGGGCAAAAGCGGTTCTCGTCCTCCATGCTTGCTTTTTCTCAGAAAGAGCCGTGGTGTGCGTTTTCGCCGGAAAACGCGTTCTCGGCCGAAAACGTGTACGTTTGCACTTCCCCGCCACAGGGAAGCTGTTAGCCGGGAATTCTCTGCCTGGTTCTACCCGCTGCCCGGAACGCTACGCAGGGCAAAAGCGGTTCTCGTCCTCCGTGCTTGCTTTTTCTCAGAAAGAGCCGTGGTGTGCGTTTTCGCCGGAAAACGCGTTTTCGGCCGAAAACGTGTACGTTTGCACTTCCCCGCCACAGGGAAGCTGCTAGCCGGGAATTCTCTGCCTGGTTCTACCCGCTGCCCGGAACGCTACGCAGGGCAAAAGCGGTTCTCGTCCTCCGTGCTTGCTTTTTCTCAGAAAGAGCCGTGGTGTGCGTTTTCGCCGGAAAACGCGTTTTCGGCCGAAAACGTGTACGTTTGCACTTCCCCGCCACAGGGAAGCTGCTAGCCGGGAATTCTCTGCCTGGTTCTACCCGCTGCCCGGAACGCTACGCAGGGCAAAAGCGGTTCTCGTCCTCCGTGCTTGCTTTTTCTCAGAAAGAGCCGTGGTGTGCGATTTCGCCGGAAAACGCGTTTTCGGCCGAAAACGTGTACGTTTGCACTTGCACGCCACAGGGAAGCTGCTAGCCGGGAATTCTCTGCCTGGTTCTACCCGCTGCCCGGAACGCTACGCACGGCAAAAGGGGTTCTCGTCCTCCGTGCTTGCTTTTTCTCAGAAAGAGCCGTGGTGTGCGTTTTCGCCGGAAAACGCGTTTTCGGCCGAAAACGTGTACGTTTGCACTTCCCCGCCACAGGGAAGCTGCTAGCCGGGAATTCTCTGCCTGGTTCTACCCGCTGCCCGGAACGCTACGCAGGGCAAAAGCGGTTCTCGTCCTCCGTGCTTGCTTTTTCTCAGAAAGAGCCGTGGTGTGCGATTTCGCCGGAAAACGCGTTTTCGGCCGAAAACGTGTACGTTTGCACTTCCCCGCCACAGGGAAGCTGTTAGCCGGGAATTCTCTGCCTGGTTCTACCCGCTGCCCGGAACGATACGCAGGGCAAAAGCGGTTCTCGTCCTCCCTGCTTGCTTTTTCTCAGAAAGAGCCGTGGTGTGCGATTTCGCCGGAAAACGCGTTTTCGGCCGAAAACGTGTACGTTTGCACTTCCCCGCCACAGGGAAGCTGCTAGCCGGGAATTCTCTGCCTGGTTCTACCCGCTGCCCGGAACGCTACGCAGGGCAAAAGCGGTTCTCGTCCTCCGTGCTTGCTTTTTCTCAGAAAGAGCCGTGGTGTGCGATTTCGCCGGAAAACGCGTTTTCGGCCGAAAACGTGTACGTTTGCACTTCCCCGCCACAGGGAAGCTGCTAGCCGGGAATTCTCTGCCTGGTTCTACCCGCTGCCCGGAACGCTACGCAGGGCAAAAGCGGTTCTCGTCCTCCGTGCTTGCTTTTTCTCAGAAAGAGCCGTGGAGTTCGATTTCGCCGGAAAACGCGTTTTCGGCCGAAAACGTGTACGTTTGCACTTCCCCGCCACAGGGAAGCTGCTAGCCGGGAATTCTCTGCCTGGTTCTACCCGCTGCCCGGAACGCTACGCAGGGCAAAAGCGGTTCTCGTCCTCCGTGCTTGCTTTTTCTCAGAAAGAGCCGTGGTGTGCGATTTCGCCGGAAAACGCGTTTTCGGCCGAAAACGTGTACGTTTGCACTTCCCCGCCACAGGGAAGCTGCTAGCCGGGAATTCTCTGCCTGGTTCTACCCGCTGCCCGGAACGCTACGCAGGGCAAAAGCGGTTCTCGTCCTCCGTGCTTGCTTTTTCTCAGAAAGAGCCGTGGTGTGCGATTTCGCCGGAAAACGCGTTTTCGGCCGAAAACGTGTACGTTTGCACTTCCCCGCCACAGGGAAGCTGCTAGCCGGGAATTCTCTGCGTGGTTCTAGCCGCTGCCCGGAACGCTACGCAGAGCAAAAGCGGTTCTCGTCCTCCGTGCTTGCTTTTTCTCAGAAAGAGCCGTGGAGTTCGATTTCGCCGGAAAACGCGTTTTCGGCCGAAAACGTGTACGTTTGCACTTCCCCGCCACAGGGAAGCTGCTAGCCGGGAATTCTCTGCCTGGTTCTACCCGCTGCCCGGAACGCTACGCAGGGCAAAAGCGGTTCTCGTCCTCCGTGCTTGCTTTTTCTCAGAAAGAGCCGTGGTGTGCGTTTTCGCCGGAAAACGCGTTTTCGGCCGAAAACGTGTACGTTTGCACTTCCCCGCCACAGGGAAGCTGCTAGCCGGGAATTCTCTGCCTGGTTCTACCCGCTGCCCGGAACGCTACGCAGGGCAAAAGCGGTTCTCGTCCTCCGTGCTTGCTTTTTCTCAGAAAGAGCCGTGGTGTGCGATTTCGCCGGAAAACGCGTTTTCGGCCGAAAACGTGTACGTTTGCACTTCCCCGCCACAGGGAAGCTGCTAGCCGGGAATTCTCTGCCTGGTTCTACCCGCTGCCCGGAACGCTACGCAGGGCAAAAGCGGTTCTCGTCCTCCGTGCTTGCTTTTTCTCAGAAAGAGCCGTGGTGTGCGTTTTCGCCGGAAAACGCGTTTTCGGCCGAAAACGTGTACGTTTGCACTTGCCCGCCACAGGGAAGCTGCTAGCCGGGAATTCTCTGCCTGGTTCTACCCGCTGCCCGGAACGCTACGCAGGGCAAAAGCGGTTCTCGTCCTCCGTGCTTGCTTTTTATCAGAAAGAGACGTGGTGTACGATTTCGCCGGAAAACGCGTTCTCGGCCGAAAACGTGTACGTTTGCACTTCCCCGCCACAGGGAAGCTGTTAGCCGGGAATTCTCTGCCTGGTTCTACCCGCTGCCCGGAACGCTACGCAGGGCAAAAGCGGTTCTCGTCCTCCGTGCTTGCTTTTTCTCCGAAAGAGCCGTGGTGTGCGATTTCGCCGGAAAACGCGTTTTCGGCCGAAAACGTGTACGTTTGCACTTCCCCGCCACAGGGAAGCTGCTAGCCGGGAATTCTCTGCCTGGTTCTACCCGCTGCCCGGAACGCTACGCAGGGCAAAAGCGGTTCTCGTCCTCCGTGCTTGCTTTTTCTCAGAAAGAGCCGTGGTGTGCGATTTCGCCGGAAAACGCGTTTTCGGCCGAAAACGTGTACGTTTGCACTTCCCCGCCACAGGGAAGCTGCTAGCCGGGAATTCTCTGCCTGGTTCTACCCGCTGCCCGGAACGCTACGCAGGGCAAAAGCGGTTCTCGTCCTCCGTGCTTGCTTTTTCTCAGAAAGAGCCGTGGTGTGCGATTTCGCCGGAAAACGCGTTTTCGGCCGAAAACGTGTACGTTTGCACTTCCCCGCCACAGGGAAGCTGCTAGCCGGGAATTCTCTGCGTGGTTCTAGCCGCTGCCCGGAACGCTACGCAGAGCAAAAGCGGTTCTCGTCCTCCGTGCTTGCTTTTTCTCAGAAAGAGCCGTGGAGTTCGATTTCGCCGGAAAACGCGTTTTCGGCCGAAAACGTGTACGTTTGCACTTCCCCGCCACAGGGAAGCTGCTAGCCGGGAATTCTCTGCCTGGTTCTACCCGCTGCCCGGAACGCTACGCAGGGCAAAAGCGGTTCTCGTCCTCCGTGCTTGCTTTTTCTCAGAAAGAGCCGTGGTGTGCGTTTTCGCCGGAAAACGCGTTTTCGGCCGAAAACGTGTACGTTTGCACTTCCCCGCCACAGGGAAGCTGCTAGCCGGGAATTCTCTGCCTGGTTCTACCCGCTGCCCGGAACGCTACGCAGGGCAAAAGCGGTTCTCGTCCTCCGTGCTTGCTTTTTCTCAGAAAGAGCCGTGGTGTGCGATTTCGCCGGAAAACGCGTTTTCGGCCGAAAACGTGTACGTTTGCACTTCCCCGCCACAGGGAAGCTGCTAGCCGGGAATTCTCTGCCTGGTTCTACCCGCTGCCCGGAACGCTACGCAGGGCAAAAGCGGTTCTCGTCCTCCGTGCTTGCTTTTTCTCCGAAAGAGCCGTGGTGTGCGATTTCGCCGGAAAACGCGTTTTCGGCCGAAAACGTGTACGTTTGCACTTCCCCGCCACAGGGAAGCTGCTAGCCGGGAATTCTCTGCCTGGTTCTACCCGCTGCCCGGAACGCTACGCAGGGCAAAAGCGGTTCTCGTCCTCCGTGCTTGCTTTTTCTCAGAAAGAGCCGTGGAGTTCGATTTCGCCGGAAAACGCGTTTTCGGCCGAAAACGTGTACGTTTGCACTTCCCCGCCACAGGGAAGCTGCTAGCCGGGAATTCTCTGCCTGGTTCTACCCGCTGCCCGGAACGCTACGCAGGGCAAAAGCGGTTCTCGTCCTCCGTGCTTGCTTTTTCTCAGAAAGAGCCGTGGTGTGCGATTTCGCCGGAAAACGCGTTTTCGGCCGAAAACGTGTACGTTTGCACTTCCCCGCCACAGGGAAGCTGCTAGCCGGGAATTCTCTGCCTGGTTCTACCCGCTGCCCGGAACGCTACGCAGGGCAAAAGCGGTTCTCGTCCTCCGTGCTTGCTTTTTCTCAGAAAGAGCCGTGGTGTGCGATTTCGCCGGAAAACGCGTTTTCGGCCGAAAACGTGTACGTTTGCACTTCCCCGCCACAGGGAAGCTGCTAGCCGGGAATTCTCTGCGTGGTTCTAGCCGCTGCCCGGAACGCTACGCAGAGCAAAAGCGGTTCTCGTCCTCCGTGCTTGCTTTTTCTCAGAAAGAGCCGTGGAGTTCGATTTCGCCGGAAAACGCGTTTTCGGCCGAAAACGTGTACGTTTGCACTTCCCCGCCACAGGGAAGCTGCTAGCCGGGAATTCTCTGCCTGGTTCTACCCGCTGCCCGGAACGCTACGCAGGGCAAAAGCGGTTCTCGTCCTCCGTGCTTGCTTTTTCTCAGAAAGAGCCGTGGTGTGCGTTTTCGCCGGAAAACGCGTTTTCGGCCGAAAACGTGTACGTTTGCACTTCCCCGCCACAGGGAAGCTGCTAGCCGGGAATTCTCTGCCTGGTTCTACCCGCTGCCCGGAACGCTACGCAGGGCAAAAGCGGTTCTCGTCCTCCGTGCTTGCTTTTTCTCAGAAAGAGCCGTGGTGTGCGATTTCGCCGGAAAACGCGTTTTCGGCCGAAAACGTGTACGTTTGCACTTCCCCGCCACAGGGAAGCTGCTAGCCGGGAATTCTCTGCCTGGTTCTACCCGCTGCCCGGAACGCTACGCAGGGCAAAAGCGGTTCTCGTCCTCCGTGCTTGCTTTTTCTCAGAAAGAGCCGTGGTGTGCGTTTTCGCCGGAAAACGCGTTTTCGGCCGAAAACGTGTACGTTTGCACTTGCCCGCCACAGGGAAGCTGCTAGCCGGGAATTCTCTGCCTGGTTCTACCCGCTGCCCGGAACGCTACGCAGGGCAAAAGCGGTTCTCGTCCTCCGTGCTTGCTTTTTCTCAGAAAGAGACGTGGTGTGCGATTTCGCCGGAAAACGCGTTCTCGGCCGAAAACGTGTACGTTTGCACTTCCCCGCCACAGGGAAGCTGTTAGCCGGGAATTCTCTGCCTGGTTCTACCCGCTGCCCGGAACGCTACGCAGGGCAAAAGCGGTTCTCGTCCTCCGTGCTTGCTTTTTCTCCGAAAGAGCCGTGGTGTGCGATTTCGCCGGAAAACGCGTTTTCGGCCGAAAACGTGTACGTTTGCACTTCCCCGCCACAGGGAAGCTGCTAGCCGGGAATTCTCTGCCTGGTTCTACCCGCTGCCCGGAACGCTACGCAGGGCAAAAGCGGTTCTCGTCCTCCGTGCTTGCTTTTTCTCAGAAAGAGCCGTGGTGTGCGATTTCGCCGGAAAACGCGTTTTCGGCCGAAAACGTGTACGTTTGCACTTCCCCGCCACAGGGAAGCTGCTAGCCGGGAATTCTCTGCCTGGTTCTACCCGCTGCCCGGAACGCTACGCAGGGCAAAAGCGGTTCTCGTCCTCCGTGCTTGCTTTTTCTCAGAAAGAGCCGTGGTGTGCGATTTCGCCGGAAAACGCGTTTTCGGCCGAAAACGTGTACGTTTGCACTTCCCCGCCACAGGGAAGCTGCTAGCCGGGAATTCTCTGCGTGGTTCTAGCCGCTGCCCGGAACGCTACGCAGAGCAAAAGCGGTTCTCGTCCTCCGTGCTTGCTTTTTCTCAGAAAGAGCCGTGGAGTTCGATTTCGCCGGAAAACGCGTTTTCGGCCGAAAACGTGTACGTTTGCACTTCCCCGCCACAGGGAAGCTGCTAGCCGGGAATTCTCTGCCTGGTTCTACCCGCTGCCCGGAACGCTACGCAGGGCAAAAGCGGTTCTCGTCCTCCGTGCTTGCTTTTTCTCAGAAAGAGCCGTGGTGTGCGTTTTCGCCGGAAAACGCGTTTTCGGCCGAAAACGTGTACGTTTGCACTTCCCCGCCACAGGGAAGCTGCTAGCCGGGAATTCTCTGCCTGGTTCTACCCGCTGCCCGGAACGCTACGCAGGGCAAAAGCGGTTCTCGTCCTCCGTGCTTGCTTTTTCTCAGAAAGAGCCGTGGTGTGCGATTTCGCCGGAAAACGCGTTTTCGGCCGAAAACGTGTACGTTTGCACTTCCCCGCCACAGGGAAGCTGCTAGCCGGGAATTCTCTGCCTGGTTCTACCCGCTGCCCGGAACGCTACGCAGGGCAAAAGCGGTTCTCGTCCTCCGTGCTTGCTTTTTCTCAGAAAGAGCCGTGGTGTGCGTTTTCGCCGGAAAACGCGTTTTCGGCCGAAAACGTGTACGTTTGCACTTGCCCGCCACAGGGAAGCTGCTAGCCGGGAATTCTCTGCCTGGTTCTACCCGCTGCCCGGAACGCTACGCAGGGCAAAAGCGGTTCTCGTCCTCCGTGCTTGCTTTTTATCAGAAAGAGACGTGGTGTGCGATTTCGCCGGAAAACGCGTTCTCGGCCGAAAACGTGTACGTTTGCACTTCCCCGCCACAGGGAAGCTGTTAGCCGGGAATTCTCTGCCTGGTTCTACCCGCTGCCCGGAACGCTACGCAGGGCAAAAGCGGTTCTCGTCCTCCGTGCTTGCTTTTTCTCAGAAAGAGCCGTGGTGTGCGATTTCGCCGGAAAACGCGTTTTCGGCCGAAAACGTGTACGTTTCACTTCCCCGCCACAGGGAAGCTGCTAGCCGGGAATTCTCTGCCTGGTTCTACCCGCTGCCCGGAACGCTACGCAGGGCAAAAGCGGTTCTCGTCCTCCGTGCTTGCTTTTTCTCAGAAAGAGCCGTGGAGTTCGATTTCGCCGGAAAACGCGTTTTCGGCCGAAAACGTGTACGTTTGCACTTCCCCGCCACAGGGAAGCTGCTAGCCGGGAATTCTCTGCCTGGTTCTACCCGCTGCCCGGAACGCTACGCAGGGCAAAAGCGGTTCTCGTCCTCCGTGCTTGCTTTTTCTCCGAAAGAGCCGTGGTGTGCGATTTCGCCGGAAAACGCGTTTTCGGCCGAAAACGTGTACGTTTGCACTTCCCCGCCACAGGGAAGCTGCTAGCCGGGAATTCTCTGCCTGGTTCTACCCGCTGCCCGGAACGCTACGCAGGGCAAAAGCGGTTCTCGTCCTCCGTGCTTGCTTTTTCTCAGAAAGAGCCGTGGTGTGCGATTTCGCCGGAAAACGCGTTTTCGGCCGAAAACGTGTACGTTTGCACTTGCACGCCACAGGGAAGCTGCTAGCCGGGAATTCTCTGCCTGGTTCTACCCGCTGCCCGGAACGCTACGCACGGCAAAAGCGGTTCTCGTCCTCCGTGCTTGCTTTTTCTCAGAAAGAGCCGTGGTGTGCGTTTTCGCCGGAAAACGCGTTTTCGGCCGAAAACGTGTACGTTTGCACTTCCCCGCCACAGGGAAGCTGCTAGCCGGGAATTCTCTGCCTGGTTCTACCCGCTGCCCGGAACGCTACGCAGGGCAAAAGCGGTTCTCGTCCTCCGTGCTTGCTTTTTCTCAGAAAGAGCCGTGGTGTGCGTTTTCGCCGGAAAACGCGTTTTCGGCCGAAAACGTGTACGTTTGCACTTCCCCGCCACAGGGAAGCTGCTAGCCGGGAATTCTCTGCCTGGTTCTACCCGCTGCCCGGAACGCTACGCAGGGCAAAAGCGGTTCTCGTCCTCCGTGCTTGCTTTTTCTCAGAAAGAGCCGTGGTGTGCGTTTTCGCCGGAAAACGCGTTTTCGGCCGAAAACGTGTACGTTTGCACTTCCCCGCCACAGGGAAGCTGCTAGCCGGGAATTCTCTGCCTGGTTCTACCCGCTGCCCGGAACGCTACGCAGGGCAAAAGCGGTTCTCGTCCTCCGTGCTTGCTTTTTCTCAGAAAGAGCCGTGGTGTGCGATTTCGCCGGAAAACGCGTTTTCGGCCGAAAACGTGTACGTTTGCACTTCCCCGCCACAGGGAAGCTGCTAGCCGGGAATTCTCTGCCTGGTTCTACCCGCTGCCCGGAACGCTACGCAGGGCAAAAGCGGTTCTCGTCCTCCGTGCTTGCTTTTTCTCAGAAAGAGCCGTGGTGTGCGTTTTCGCCGGAAAACGCGTTTTCGGCCGAAAACGTGTACGTTTGCACTTCCCCGCCACAGGGAAGCTGCTAGCCGGGAATTCTCTGCCTGGTTCTACCCGCTGCCCGGAACGCTACGCAGAGCAAAAGCGGTTCTCGTCCTCCGTGCTTGCTTTTTCTCAGAAAGAGCCGTGGAGTTCGATTTCGCCGGAAAACGCGTTTTCGGCCGAAAACGTGTACGTTTGCACTTCCCCGCCACAGGGAAGCTGCTAGCCGGGAATTCTCTGCCTGGTTCTACCCGCTGCCCGGAACGCTACGCAGGGCAAAAGCGGTTCTCGTCCTCCGTGCTTGCTTTTTCTCCGAAAGAGCCGTGGTGTGCGATTTCGCCGGAAAACGCGTTTTCGGCCGAAAACGTGTACGTTTGCACTTCCCCGCCACAGGGAAGCTGCTAGCCGGGAATTCTCTGCCTGGTTCTACCCGCTGCCCGGAACGCTACGCAGGGCAAAAGCGGTACTCGTCCTCCGTGCTTGCTTTTTCTCAGAAAGAGCCGTGGTGTGCGATTTCGCCGGAAAACGCGTTTTCGGCCGAAAACGTGTACGTTTGCACTTCCCCGCCACAGGGAAGCTGCTAGCCGGGAATTCTCTGCGTGGTTCTAGCCGCTGCCCGGAACGCTACGCAGAGCAAAAGCGGTTCTCGTCCTCCGTGCTTGCTTTTTCTCAGAAAGAGCCGTGGTGTGCGATTTCGCCGGAAAACGCGTTTTCGGCCGAAAACGTGTACGTTTGCACTTCCCCGCCACAGGGAAGCTGCTAGCCGGGAATTCTCTGCCTGGTTCTACCCGCTGCCCGGAACGCTACGCAGGGCAAAAGCGGTTCTCGTCCTCCGTGCTTGCTTTTTCTCAGAAAGAGCCGTGGTGTGCGTTTTCGCCGGAAAACGCGTTTTCGGCCGAAAACGTGTACGTTTGCACTTGCCCGCCACAGGGAAGCTGCTAGCCGGGAATTCTCTGCCTGGTTCTACCCGCTGCCCGGAACGCTACGCAGGGCAAAAGCGGTTCTCGTCCTCCGTGCTTGCTTTTTATCAGAAAGAGACGTGGTGTGCGATTTCGCCGGAAAACGCGTTCTCGGCCGAAAACGTGTACGTTTGCACTTCCCCGCCACAGGGAAGCTGCTAGCCGGGAATTCTCTGCCTGGTTCTACCCGCTGCCCGGAACGCTACGCAGGGCAAAAGCGGTTCTCGTCCTCCGTGCTTGCTTTTTCTCAGAAAGAGCCGTGGTGTGCGATTTCGCCGGAAAACGCGTTTTCGGCCGAAAACGTGTACGTTTCACTTCCCCGCCACAGGGAAGCTGCTAGCCGGGAATTCTCTGCCTGGTTCTACCCGCTGCCCGGAACGCTACGCAGGGCAAAAGCGGTTCTCGTCCTCCGTGCTTGCTTTTTCTCAGAAAGAGCCGTGGAGTTCGATTTCGCCGGAAAACGCGTTTTCGGCCGAAAACGTGTACGTTTGCACTTCCCCGCCACAGGGAAGCTGCTAGCCGGGAATTCTCTGCCTGGTTCTACCCGCTGCCCGGAACGCTACGCAGGGCAAAAGCGGTTCTCGTCCTCCGTGCTTGCTTTTTCTCCGAAAGAGCCGTGGTGTGCGATTTCGCCGGAAAACGCGTTTTCGGCCGAAAACGTGTACGTTTGCACTTCCCCGCCACAGGGAAGCTGCTAGCCGGGAATTCTCTGCCTGGTTCTACCCGCTGCCCGGAACGCTACGCAGGGCAAAAGCGGTTCTCGTCCTCCGTGCTTGCTTTTTCTCCGAAAGAGCCGTGGTGTGCGATTTCGCCGGAAAACGCGTTTTCGGCCGAAAACGTGTACGTTTGCACTTGCACGCCACAGGGAAGCTGCTAGCCGGGAATTCTCTGCCTGGTTCTACCCGCTGCCCGGAACGCTACGCACGGCAAAAGCGGTTCTCGTCCTCCGTGCTTGCTTTTTCTCAGAAAGAGCCGTGGTGTGCGATTTCGCCGGAAAACGCGTTTTCGGCCGAAAACGTGTACGTTTGCACTTCCCCGCCACAGGGAAGCTGCTAGCCGGGAATTCTCTGCCTGGTTCTACCCGCTGCCCGGAACGCTACGCAGGGCAAAAGCGGTTCTCGTCCTCCGTGCTTGCTTTTTCTCAGAAAGAGCCGTGGTGTGCGTTTTCGCCGGAAAACGCGTTTTCGGCCGAAAACGTGTACGTTTGCACTTCCCCGCCACAGGGAAGCTGCTAGCCGGGAATTCTCTGCCTGGTTCTACCCGCTGCCCGGAACGCTACGCAGGGCAAAAGCGGTTCTCGTCCTCCGTGCTTGCTTTTTCTCAGAAAGAGCCGTGGTGTGCGTTTTCGCCGGAAAACGCGTTTTCGGCCGAAAACGTGTACGTTTGCACTTCCCCGCCACAGGGAAGCTGCTAGCCGGGAATTCTCTGCCTGGTTCTACCCGCTGCCCGGAACGCTACGCAGGGCAAAAGCGGTTCTCGTCCTCCGTGCTTGCTTTTTCTCAGAAAGAGCCGTGGTGTGCGATTTCGCCGGAAAACGCGTTTTCGGCCGAAAACGTGTACGTTTGCACTTCCCCGCCACAGGGAAGCTGCTAGCCGGGAATTCTCTGCCTGGTTCTACCCGCTGCCCGGAACGCTACGCAGGGCAAAAGCGGTTCTCGTCCTCCGTGCTTGCTTTTTCTCAGAAAGAGCCGTGGTGTGCGATTTCGCCGGAAAACGCGTTTTCGGCCGAAAACGTGTACGTTTGCACTTCCCCGCCACAGGGAAGCTGCTAGCCGGGAATTCTCTGCCTGGTTCTACCCGCTGCCCGGAACGCTACGCAGGGCAAAAGCGGTTCTCGTCCTCCGTGCTTGCTTTTTCTCAGAAAGAGCCGTGGTGTGCGTTTTCGCCGGAAAACGCGTTTTCGGCCGAAAACGTGTACGTTTGCACTTCCCCGCCACAGGGAAGCTGCTAGCCGGGAATTCTCTGCCTGGTTCTACCCGCTGCCCGGAACGCTACGCAGGGCAAAAGCGGTACTCGTCCTCCGTGCTTGCTTTTTATCAGAAAGAGCCGTGGTGTGCGATTTCGCCGGAAAACGCGTTTTCGGCCGAAAACGTGTACGTTTGCACTTCCCCGCCACAGGGAAGCTGCTAGCCGGGAATTCTCTGCGTGGTTCTACCCGCTGCCCGGAACGCTACGCAGGGCAAAAGCGGTTCTCGTCCTCCGTGCTTGCTTTTTCTCAGAAAGAGCCGTGGAGTTCGATTTCGCCGGAAAACGCGTTTTCGGCCGAAAACGTGTACGTTTGCACTTCCCCGCCACAGGGAAGCTGCTAGCCGGGAATTCTCTGCCTGGTTCTACCCGCTGCCCGGAACGCTACGCAGAGCAAAAGCGGTTCTCGTCCTCCGTGCTTGCTTTTTCTCAGAAAGAGACGTGGTGTGCTTTTTCGCCGGAAAACACGTTTTCGGCCGAAAACGTGTACGTTTGCACTTCCCCGCCACAGGGAAGCTGCTAGCCGGGAATTCTCTGCCTGGTTCTACCCGCTGCCCGGAACGCTACGCAGGGCAAAAGCGGTTCTCGTCCTCCGTGCTTGCTTTTTCTCAGAAAGAGCCGTGGTGTGCGATTTCGCCGGAAAACGCGTTTTCGGCCGAAAACGTATACGTTTGCACTTCCCCGCCACAGGGAAGCTGCTAGCCGGGAATTCTCTGCCTGGTTCTACCCGCTGCCCGGAACGCTACGCAGGGCAAAAGCGGTACTCGTCCTCCGTGCTTGCTTTTTCTCAGAAAGAGCCGTGGTGTGCGATTTCGCCGGAAAACGCGTTTTCGGCCGAAAACGTGTACGTTTGCACTTCCCCGCCACAGGGAAGCTGCTAGCCGGGAATTCTCTGCGTGGTTCTAGCCGCTGCCCGGAACGCTACGCAGAGCAAAAGCGGTTCTCGTCCTCCGTGCTTGCTTTTTCTCAGAAAGAGCCGTGGAGTTCGATTTCGCCGGAAAACGCGTTTTCGGCCGAAAACGTGTACGTTTGCACTTCCCCGCCACAGGGAAGCTGCTAGCCGGGAATTCTCTGCCTGGTTCTACCCGCTGCCCGGAACGCTACGCAGGGCAAAAGCGGTTCTCGTCCTCCGTGCTTGCTTTTTCTCAGAAAGAGCCGTGGTGTGCGTTTTCGCCGGAAAACGCGTTTTCGGCCGAAAACGTGTACGTTTGCACTTCCCCGCCACAGGGAAGCTGCTAGCCGGGAATTCTCTGCCTGGTTCTACCCGCTGCCCGGAACGCTACGCAGGGCAAAAGCGGTTCTCGTCCTCCGTGCTTGCTTTTTCTCAGAAAGAGCCGTGGTGTGCGTTTTCGCCGGAAAACGCGTTTTCGGCCGAAAACGTGTACGTTTGCACTTCCCCGCCACAGGGAAGCTGCTAGCCGGGAATTCTCTGCCTGGTTCTACCCGCTGCCCGGAACGCTACGCAGGGCAAAAGCGGTTCTCGTCCTCCGTGCTTGCTTTTTCTCAGAAAGAGCCGTGGTGTGCGTTTTCGCCGGAAAACGCGTTTTCGGCCGAAAACGTGTACGTTTGCACTTCCCCGCCACAGGGAAGCTGCTAGCCGGGAATTCTCTGCCTGGTTCTACCCGCTGCCCGGAACGCTACGCAGGGCAAAAGCGGTTCTCGTCCTCCGTGCTTGCTTTTTCTCAGAAAGAGCCGTGGTGTGCGATTTCGCCGGAAAACGCGTTCTCGGCCGAAAACGTGTACGTTTGCACTTCCCCGCCACAGGGAAGCTGTTAGCCGGGAATTCTCTGCCTGGTTCTACCCGCTGCCCGGAACGCTACGCAGGGCAAAAGCGGTTCTCGTCCTCCGTGCTTGCTTTTTCTCAAAAAGAGCCGTGGTGTGCGATTTCGCCGGAAAACGCGTTTTCGGCCGAAAACGTGTACGTTTGCACTTCCCCGCCACAGGGAAGCTGCTAGCCGGGAATTCTCTGCCTGGTTCTACCCGCTGCCCGGAACGCTACGCAGGGCAAAAGCGGTTCTCGTCCTCCGTGCTTGCTTTTTCTCAGAAAGAGCCGTGGTGTGCGTTTTCGCCGGAAAACGCGTTTTCGGCCGAAAACGTGTACGTTTGCACTTCCCCCCCACAGGGAAGCTGCTAGCCGGGAATTCTCTGCCTGGTTCTACCCGCTGCCCGGAACGCTACGCAGGGCAAAAGCGGTTCTCGTCCTCCGTGCTTGCTTTTTCTCAGAAAGAGCCGTGGTGTGCGTTTTCGCCGGAAAACGCGTTTTCGGCCGAAAACGTGTACGTTTGCACTTCCCCGCCACAGGGAAGCTGCTAGCCGGGAATTCTCTGCCTGGTTCTACCCGCTGCCCGGAACGCTACGCAGGGCAAAAGCGGTTCTCGTCCTCCGTGCTTGCTTTTTCTCAGAAAGAGCCGTGGTGTGCGTTTTCGCCGGAAAACGCGTTTTCGGCCGAAAACGTGTACGTTTGCACTTCCCCGCCACAGGGAAGCTGTTAGCCGGGAATTCTCTGCCTGGTTCTACCCGCTGCCCGGAACGCTACGCAGGGCAAAAGCGGTTCTCGTCCTCCGTGCTTGCTTTTTCTCAGAAAGAGCCGTGGTGTGCGATTTCGCCGGAAAACGCGTTTTCGGCCGAAAACGTGTACGTTTGCACTTCCCCGCCACAGGGAAGCTGCTAGCCGGGAATTCTCTGCCTGGTTCTACCCGCTGCCCGGAACGCTACGCAGAGCAAAAGCGGTTCTCGTCCTCCGTGCTTGCTTTTTCTCAGAAAGAGACGTGGTGTGCTTTTTCGCCGGAAAACACGTTTTCGGCCGAAAACGTGTACGTTTGCACTTCCCCGCCACAGGGAAGCTGCTAGCCGGGAATTCTCTGCCTGGTTCTACCCGCTGCCCGGAACGCTACGCAGGGCAAAAGCGGTTCTCGTCCTCCGTGCTTGCTTTTTCTCAGAAAGAGCCGTGGTGTGCGATTTCGCCGGAAAACGCGTTTTCGGCCGAAAACGTATACGTTTGCACTTCCCCGCCACAGGGAAGCTGCTAGCCGGGAATTCTCTGCCTGGTTCTACCCGCTGCCCGGAACGCTACGCAGGGCAAAAGCGGTACTCGTCCTCCGTGCTTGCTTTTTCTCAGAAAGAGCCGTGGTGTGCGATTTCGCCGGAAAACGCGTTTTCGGCCGAAAACGTGTACGTTTGCACTTCCCCGCCACAGGGAAGCTGCTAGCCGGGAATTCTCTGCGTGGTTCTAGCCGCTGCCCGGAACGCTACGCAGAGCAAAAGCGGTTCTCGTCCTCCGTGCTTGCTTTTTCTCAGAAAGAGCCGTGGAGTTCGATTTCGCCGGAAAACGCGTTTTCGGCCGAAAACGTGTACGTTTGCACTTCCCCGCCACAGGGAAGCTGCTAGCCGGGAATTCTCTGCCTGGTTCTACCCGCTGCCCGGAACGCTACGCAGGGCAAAAGCGGTTCTCGTCCTCCGTGCTTGCTTTTTCTCAGAAAGAGCCGTGGTGTGCGTTTTCGCCGGAAAACGCGTTTTCGGCCGAAAACGTGTACGTTTGCACTTCCCCGCCACAGGGAAGCTGCTAGCCGGGAATTCTCTGCCTGGTTCTACCCGCTGCCCGGAACGCTACGCAGGGCAAAAGCGGTTCTCGTCCTCCGTGCTTGCTTTTTCTCAGAAAGAGCCGTGGTGTGCGTTTTCGCCGGAAAACGCGTTTTCGGCCGAAAACGTGTACGTTTGCACTTCCCCGCCACAGGGAAGCTGCTAGCCGGGAATTCTCTGCCTGGTTCTACCCGCTGCCCGGAACGCTACGCAGGGCAAAAGCGGTTCTCGTCCTCCGTGCTTGCTTTTTCTCAGAAAGAGCCGTGGTGTGCGTTTTCGCCGGAAAACGCGTTTTCGGCCGAAAACGTGTACGTTTGCACTTCCCCGCCACAGGGAAGCTGCTAGCCGGGAATTCTCTGCCTGGTTCTACCCGCTGCCCGGAACGCTACGCAGGGCAAAAGCGGTTCTCGTCCTCCGTGCTTGCTTTTTCTCAGAAAGAGCCGTGGTGTGCGATTTCGCCGGAAAACGCGTTCTCGGCCGAAAACGTGTACGTTTGCACTTCCCCGCCACAGGGAAGCTGCTAGCCGGGAATTCTCTGCCTGGTTCTACCCGCTGCCCGGAACGCTACGCAGGGCAAAAGCGGTTCTCGTCCTCCGTGCTTGCTTTTTCTCAAAAAGAGCCGTGGTGTGCGATTTCGCCGGAAAACGCGTTTTCGGCCGAAAACGTGTACGTTTGCACTTCCCCGCCACAGGGAAGCTGCTAGCCGGGAATTCTCTGCCTGGTTCTACCCGCTGCCCGGAACGCTACGCAGGGCAAAAGCGGTTCTCGTCCTCCGTGCTTGCTTTTTCTCAGAAAGAGCCGTGGTGTGCGTTTTCGCCGGAAAACGCGTTTTCGGCCGAAAACGTGTACGTTTGCACTTCCCCCCCACAGGGAAGCTGCTAGCCGGGAATTCTCTGCCTGGTTCTACCCGCTGCCCGGAACGCTACGCAGGGCAAAAGCGGTTCTCGTCCTCCGTGCTTGCTTTTTCTCAGAAAGAGCCGTGGTGTGCGTTTTCGCCGGAAAACGCGTTTTCGGCCGAAAACGTGTACGTTTGCACTTCCCCGCCACAGGGAAGCTGCTAGCCGGGAATTCTCTGCCTGGTTCTACCCGCTGCCCGGAACGCTACGCAGGGCAAAAGCGGTTCTCGTCCTCCGTGCTTGCTTTTTCTCAGAAAGAGCCGTGGTGTGCGTTTTCGCCGGAAAACGCGTTTTCGGCCGAAAACGTGTACGTTTGCACTTCCCCGCCACAGGGAAGCTGTTAGCCGGGAATTCTCTGCCTGGTTCTACCCGCTGCCCGGAACGCTACGCAGGGCAAAAGCGGTACTCGTCCTCCGTGCTTGCTTTTTCTCAGAAAGAGCCGTGGTGTGCGATTTCGCCGGAAAACGCGTTTTCGGCCGAAAACGTGTACGTTTGCACTTCCCCGCCACAGGGAAGCTGCTAGCCGGGAATTCTCTGCCTGGTTCTACCCGCTGCCCGGAACGCTACGCAGGGCAAAAGCGGTTCTCGTCCTCCGTGCTTGCTTTTTCTCAGAAAGAGCCGTGGTGTGCGATTTCGCCGGAAAACGCGTTTTCGGCCGAAAACGTGCACGTTTGCACTTCCCCGCCACAGGGAAGCTGCTAGCCGGGAAATCTCTGCGTGGTTCTAGCCGCTGCCCGGAACGCTACGCAGAGCAAGAGCGGTTCTCGTCCTCCGTGCTTGCTTTTTCTCAGAAAGAGCCGTGGAGTTCGATTTCGCCGGAAAACGCGTTTTCGGCCGAAAACGTGTACGTTTGCACTTCCCCGCCACAGGGAAGCTGCTAGCCGGGAATTCTCTGCCTGGTTCTACCCGCTGCCCGGAACGCTACGCAGGGCAAAAGCGGTTCTCGTCCTCCGTGCTTGCTTTTTCTCAGAAAGAGCCGTGGTGTGCGATTTCGCCGGAAAACGCGTTTTCGGCCGAAAACGTGTACGTTTGCACTTCCCCGCCACAGGGAAGCTGCTAGCCGGGAATTCTCTGCCTGGTTCTACCCGCTGCCCGGAACGCTACGCAGGGCAAAAGCGGTTCTCGTCCTCCGTGCTTGCTTTTTCTCAGAAAGAGCCGTGGTGTGCGATTTCGCCGGAAAACGCGTTTTCGGCCGAAAACGTGTACGTTTGCACTTCCCCGCCACAGGGAAGCTGCTAGCCGGGAATTCTCTGCCTGGTTCTACCCGCTGCCCGGAACGCTACGCAGGGCAAAAGCGGTTCTCGTCCTCCGTGCTTGCTTTTTCTCAGAAAGAGCCGTGGTGTGCGTTTTCGCCGGAAAACGCGTTTTCGGCCGAAAACGTGTACGTTTGCACTTGCCCGCCACAGGGAAGCTGCTAGCCGGGAATTCTCTGCCTGGTTCTACCCGCTGCCCGGAACGCTACGCAGGGCAAAAGCGGTTCTCGTCCTCCGTGCTTGCTTTTTCTCAGAAAGAGCCGTGGTGTGCGATTTCGCCGGAAAACGCGTTTTCGGCCGAAAACGTGTACGTTTGCACTTCCCCGCCACAGGGAAGCTGCTAGCCGGGAATTCTCTGCCTGGTTCTACCCGCTGCCCGGAACGCTACGCAGGGCAAAAGCGGTTCTCGTCCTCCGTGCTTGCTTTTTCTCAGAAAGAGCCGTGGTGTGCGTTTTCGCCGGAAAATGCGTTTTCGGCCGAAAACGTGTACGTTTGCACTTCCCCGCCACAGGGAAGCTGCTAGCCGGGAATTCTCTGCCTGGTTCTACGCGCTGCCCGGAACGCTACGCAGGGCAAAAGCGGTTCTCGTCCTCCGTGCTTGCTTTTTCTCAGAAAGAGCCGTGGTGTGCGATTTCGCCGGAAAACGCGTTTTCGGCCGAAAACGTGTACGTTTGCACTTCCCCGCCACAGGGAAGCTGCTAGCCGGGAATTCTCTGCCTGGTTCTACCCGCTGCCCGGAACGCTACGCAGGGCAAAAGCGGTTCTCGTCCTCCGTGCTTGCTTTTTCTCAGAAAGAGCCGTGGTGTGCGATTTCGCCGGAAAACGCGTTTTCGGCCGAAAACGTGTACGTTTGCACTTCCCCGCCACAGGGAAGCTGCTAGCCGGGAATTCTCTGCCTGGTTCTACCCGCTGCCCGGAACGCTACGCAGGGCAAAAGCGGTTCTCGTCCTCCGTGCTTGCTTTTTCTCAGAAAGAGCCGTGGTGTGCGATTTCGCCGGAAAACGCGTTTTCGGCAGAAAACGTGTACGTTTGCACTTGCCCGCCACAGGGAAGCTGCTAGCCGGGAATTCTCTGCGTGGTTCTACCCGCTGCCCGGAACGCTACGCAGGGCAAAAGCGGTTCTCGTCCTCCGTGCTTGCTTTTTCTCAGAAAGAGCCGTGGTGTGCGATTTCGCCGGAAAACGCGTTTTCGACCGAAAACGTGTACGTTTGCACTTGCCCGCCACAGGGAAGCTGCTAGCCGGGAATTCTCTGCCTGGTTCTACCCGCTGCCCGGAACGCTACGCAGGGCAAAAGCGGTTCTCGTCCTCCGTGCTTGCTTTTTCTCAGAAAGAGCCGTGGTGTGCGATTTCGCCGGAAAACGCGTTTTCGGCCGAAAACGTGTACGTTTGCACTTCCCCGCCACAGGGAAGCTGCTAGCCGGGAATTCTCTGCCTGGTTCTACCCGCTGCCCGGAACGCTACGCAGGGCAAAAGCGGTTCTCGTCCTCCGTGCTTGCTTTTTCTCAGAAAGAGCCGTGGTGTGCGTTTTCGCCGGAAAACGCGTTTTCGGCCGAAAACGTGTACGTTTGCACTTGCCCGCCACAGGGAAGCTGCTAGCCGGGAATTCTCTGCCTGGTTCTACCCGCTGCCCGGAACGCTACGCAGGGCAAAAGCGGTTCTCGTCCTCCCTGCTTGCTTTTTCTCAGAAAGAGCCGTGGTGTGCGATTTCGCCGGAAAACGCGTTTTCGGCCGAAAACGTGTACGTTTGCACTTCCCCGCCACAGGGAAGCTGCTAGCCGGGAATTCTCTGCCTGGTTCTACCCGCTGCCCGGAACGCTACGCAGGGCAAAAGCGGTTCTCGTCCTCCGTGCTTGCTTTTTCTCAGAAAGAGCCGTGGTGTGCGTTTTCGCCGGAAAACGCGTTTTCGGCCGAAAACGTGTACGTTTGCACTTCCCCCCCACAGGGAAGCTGCTAGCCGGGAATTCTCTGCCTGGTTCTACCCGCTGCCCGGAACGCTACGCAGGGCAAAAGCGGTTCTCGTCCTCCGTGCTTGCTTTTTCTCAGAAAGAGCCGTGGTGTGCGATTTCGCCGGAAAACGCGTTTTCGGCCGAAAACGTGTACGTTTGCACTTCCCCGCCACAGGGAAGCTGCTAGCCGGGAATTCTCTGCCTGGTTCTACCCGCTGCCCGGAACGCTACGCAGGGCAAAAGCGGTTCTCGTCCTCCGTGCTTGCTTTTTCTCAGAAAGAGCCGTGGTGTGCGTTTTCGCCGGAAAACGCGTTTTCGGCCAAAAACGTGTACGTTTGCACTTGCCCGCCACAGGGAAGCTGCTAGCCGGGAATTCTCTGCGTGGTTCTACCCGCTGCCCGGAACGCTACGCAGGGCAAAAGCGGTTCTCGTCCTCCGTGCTTGCTTTTTCTCAGAAAGAGCCGTGGTGTGCGTTTTCGCCGGAAAACGCGTTTTCGGCCGAAAACGTGTACGTTTGCACTTCCCCGCCACAGGGAAGCTGCTAGCCGGGAATTCTCTGCCTGGTTCTACCCGCTGCCCGGAACGCTACGCAGGGCAAAAGCGGTTCTCGTCCTCCGTGCTTGCTTTTTCTCAGAAAGAGCCGTGGTGTGCGATTTCGCCGGAAAACGCGTTTTCGGCCGAAAACGTGTACGTTTGCACTTCCCCGCCACAGGGAAGCTGCTAGCCGGGAATTCTCTGCCTGGTTCTACCCGCTGCCCGGAACGCTACGCAGGGCAAAAGCGGTTCTCGTCCTCCGTGCTTGCTTTTTCTCAGAAAGAGCCGTGGTGTGCGTTTTCGCCGGAAAACGCGTTTTCGGCCGAAAACGTGTACGTTTGCACTTCCCCGCCACAGGGAAGCTGCTAGCCGGGAATTCTCTGCCTGGTTCTACCCGCTGCCCGGAACGCTACGCAGGGCAAAAGCGGTACTCGTCCTCCGTGCTTGCTTTTTCTCAGAAAGAGCCGTGGTGTGCGATTTCGCCGGAAAACGCGTTTTCGGCCGAAAACGTGTACGTTTGCACTTCCCCGCCACAGGGAAGCTGCTAGCCGGGAATTCTCTGCGTGGTTCTAGCCGCTGCCCGGAACGCTACGCAGAGCAAAAGCGGTTCTCGTCCTCCGTGCTTGCTTTTTCTCAGAAAGAGCCGTGGAGTTCGATTTCGCCGGAAAACGCGTTTTCGGCCGAAAACGTGTACGTTTGCACTTCCCCGCCACAGGGAAGCTGCTAGCCGGGAATTCTCTGCCTGGTTCTACCCGCTGCCCGGAACGCTACGCAGGGCAAAAGCGGTTCTCGTCCTCCATGCTTGCTTTTTCTCAGAAAGAGCCGTGGTGTGCGTTTTCGCCGGAAAACGCGTTCTCGGCCGAAAACGTGTACGTTTACACTTCCCCGCCACAGGGAAGCTGTTAGCCGGGAATTCTCTGCCTGGTTCTACCCGCTGCCCGGAACGCTACGCAGGGCAAAAGCGGTTCTCGTCCTCCGTGCTTGCTTTTTCTCAGAAAGAGCCGTGGTGTGCGTTTTCGCCGGAAAACGCGTTTTCGGCCGAAAACGTGTACGTTTGCACTTCCCCGCCACAGGGAAGCTGCTAGCCGGGAATTCTCTGCCTGGTTCTACCCGCTGCCCGGAACGCTACGCAGGGCAAAAGCGGTTCTCGTCCTCCGTGCTTGCTTTTTCTCAGAAAGAGCCGTGGTGTGCGTTTTCGCCGGAAAACGCGTTTTCGGCCGAAAACGTGTACGTTTGCACTTCCCCGCCACAGGGAAGCTGCTAGCCGGGAATTCTCTGCCTGGTTCTACCCGCTGCCCGGAACGCTACGCAGGGCAAAAGCGGTTCTCGTCCTCCGTGCTTGCTTTTTCTCAGAAAGAGCCGTGGTGTGCGATTTCGCCGGAAAACGCGTTTTCGGCCGAAAACGTGTACGTTTGCACTTGCACGCCACAGGGAAGCTGCTAGCCGGGAATTCTCTGCCTGGTTCTACCCGCTGCCCGGAACGCTACGCACGGCAAAAGGGGTTCTCGTCCTCCGTGCTTGCTTTTTCTCAGAAAGAGCCGTGGTGTGCGTTTTCGCCGGAAAACGCGTTTTCGGCCGAAAACGTGTACGTTTGCACTTCCCCGCCACAGGGAAGCTGCTAGCCGGGAATTCTCTGCCTGGTTCTACCCGCTGCCCGGAACGCTACGCAGGGCAAAAGCGGTTCTCGTCCTCCGTGCTTGCTTTTTCTCAGAAAGAGCCGTGGTGTGCGATTTCGCCGGAAAACGCGTTTTCGGCCGAAAACGTGTAGGTTTGCACTTCCCCGCCACAGGGAAGCTGCTAGCCGGGAATTCTCTGCCTGGTTCTACCCGCTGCCCGGAACGCTACGCAGGGCAAAAGCGGTTCTCGTCCTCCGTGCTTGCTTTTTCTCCGAAAGAGCCGTGGTGTGCGTTTTCGCCGGAAAACGCGTTTTCGGCCGAAAACGTGTACGTTTGCACTTCCCCGCCACAGGGAAGCTGCTAGCCGGGAATTCTCTGCCTGGTTCTACCCGCTGCCCGGAACGCTACGCAGGGCAAAAGCGGTTCTCGTCCTCCGTGCTTGCTTTTTCTCCGAAAGAGCCGTGGTGTGCGATTTCGCCGGAAAACGCGTTTTCGGCCGAAAACGTGTACGTTTGCACTTCCCCGCCACAGGGAAGCTGCTAGCCGGGAATTCTCTGCCTGGTTCTACCCGCTGCCCGGAACGCTACGCAGGGCAAAAGCGGTTCTCGTCCTCCGTGCTTGCTTTTTCTCAGAAAGAGCCGTGGAGTTCGATTTCGCCGGAAAACGCGTTTTCGGCCGAAAACGTGTACGTTTGCACTTCCCCGCCACAGGGAAGCTGCTAGCCGGGAATTCTCTGCCTGGTTCTACCCGCTGCCCGGAACGCTACGCAGGGCAAAAGCGGTTCTCGTCCTCCGTGCTTGCTTTTTCTCAGAAAGAGCCGTGGTGTGCGATTTCGCCGGAAAACGCGTTTTCGGCCGAAAACGTGTACGTTTGCACTTCCCCGCCACAGGGAAGCTGCTAGCCGGGAATTCTCTGCCTGGTTCTACCCGCTGCCCGGAACGCTACGCAGGGCAAAAGCGGTTCTCGTCCTCCGTGCTTGCTTTTTCTCAGAAAGAGCCGTGGTGTGCGTTTTCGCCGGAAAACGCGTTTTCGGCCGAAAACGTGTACGTTTGCACTTCCCCCCCACAGGGAAGCTGCTAGCCGGGAATTCTCTGCCTGGTTCTACCCGCTGCCCGGAACGCTACGCAGGGCAAAAGCGGTTCTCGTCCTCCGTGCTTGCTTTTTCTCAGAAAGAGCCGTGGTGTGCGATTTCGCCGGAAAACGCGTTTTCGGCCGAAAACGTGTACGTTTGCACTTCCCCGCCACAGGGAAGCTGCTAGCCGGGAATTCTCTGCCTGGTTCTACCCGCTGCCCGGAACGCTACGCAGGGCAAAAGCGGTACTCGTCCTCCGTGCTTGCTTTTTCTCAGAAAGAGCCGTGGTGTGCGATTTCGCCGGAAAACGCGTTTTCGGCCGAAAACGTGTACGTTTGCACTTCCCCGCCACAGGGAAGCTGCTAGCCGGGAATTCTCTGCCTGGTTCTACCCGCTGCCCGGAACGCTACGCAGGGCAAAAGCGGTTCTCGTCCTCCGTGCTTGCTTTTTCTCAGAAAGAGCCGTGGTGTGCGTTTTCGCCGGAAAACGCGTTTTCGGCCAAAAACGTGTACGTTTGCACTTGCCCGCCACAGGGAAGCTGCTAGCCGGGAATTCTCTGCCTGGTTCTACCCGCTGCCCGGAACGCTACGCAGGGCAAAAGCGGTTCTCGACCTCCGTGCTTGCTTTTTCTCAGAAAGAGCCGTGGTGTGCGTTTTCGCCGGAAAACGCGTTTTCGGCCGAAAACGTGTACGTTTGCACTTCCCCGCCACAGGGAAGCTGCTAGCCGGGAATTCTCTGCCTGGTTCTACCCGCTGCCCGGAACGCTACGCAGGGCAAAAGCGGTTCTCGTCCTCCGTGCTTGCTTTTTCTCAGAAAGAGCCGTGGTGTGCGATTTCGCCGGAAAACGCGTTTTCGGCCGAAAACGTGTACGTTTGCACTTCCCCGCCACAGGGAAGCTGCTAGCCGGGAATTCTCTGCCTGGTTCTACCCGCTGCCCGGAACGCTACGCAGGGCAAAAGCGGTTCTCGTCCTCCGTGCTTGCTTTTTCTCAGAAAGAGCCGTGGTGTGCGTTTTCGCCGGAAAACGCGTTTTCGGCCGAAAACGTGTACGTTTGCACTTCCCCGCCACAGGGAAGCTGCTAGCCGGGAATTCTCTGCGTGGTTCTAGCCGCTGCCCGGAACGCTACGCAGGGCAAAAGCGGTACTCGTCCTCCGTGCTTGCTTTTTCTCAGAAAGAGCCGTGGTGTGCGATTTCGCCGGAAAACGCGTTTTCGGCCGAAAACGTGTACGTTTGCACTTCCCCGCCACAGGGAAGCTGCTAGCCGGGAATTCTCTGCCTGGTTCTACCCGCTGCCCGGAACGCTACGCAGGGCAAAAGCGGTTCTCGTCCTCCGTGCTTGCTTTTTCTCAGAAAGAGCCGTGGTGTGCGTTTTCGCCGGAAAACGCGTTTTCGGTCGAAAACGTGTACGTTTGCACTTCCCCGCCACAGGGAAGCTGCTAGCCGGGAATTCTCTGCCTGGTTCTACCCGCTGCCCGGAACGCTACGCAGGGCAAAAGCGGTTCTCGTCCTCCGTGCTTGCTTTTTCTCAGAAAGAGCCGTGGTGTGCGATTTCGCCGGAAAACGCGTTTTCGGCCGAAAACGTGTACGTTTGCACTTCCCCGCCACAGGGAAGCTGCTAGCCGGGAATTCTCTGCCTGGTTCTACCCGCTGCCCGGAACGCTACGCAGGGCAAAAGCGGTACTCGTCCTCCGTGCTTGCTTTTTCTCAGAAAGAGCCGTGGTGTGCGATTTCGCCGGAAAACGCGTTTTCGGCCGAAAACGTGTACGTTTGCACTTCCCCGCCACAGGGAAGCTGCTAGCCGGGAATTCTCTGCCTGGTTCTACCCGCTGCCCGGAACGCTACGCAGGGCAAAAGCGGTTCTCGTCCTCCGTGCTTGCTTTTTCTCAGAAAGAGCCGTGGTGTGCGTTTTCGCCGGAAAACGCGTTTTCGGCCGAAAACGTGTACGTTTGCACTTCCCCGCCACAGGGAAGCTGCTAGCCGGGAATTCTCTGCCTGGTTCTACCCGCTGCCCGGAACGCTACGCAGGGCAAAAGCGGTTCTCGTCCTCCGTGCTTGCTTTTTCTCAGAAAGAGCCGTGGTGTGCGATTTCGCCGGAAAACGCGTTTTCGGCCGAAAACGTGTACGTTTGCACTTCCCCGCCACAGGGAAGCTGCTAGCCGGGAATTCTCTGCCTGGTTCTACCCGCTGCCCGGAACGCTACGCAGGGCAAAAGCGGTTCTCGTCCTCCGTGCTTGCTTTTTCTCAGAAAGAGCCGTGGTGTGCGTTTTCGCCGGAAAACGCGTTTTCGGCCGAAAACGTGTACGTTTGCACTTCCCCGCCACAGGGAAGCTGCTAGCCGGGAATTCTCTGCGTGGTTCTAGCCGCTGCCTGGAACGCTACGCAGAGCAAAAGCGGTTCTCGTCCTCCGTGCTTGCTTTTTCTCAGAAAGAGCCGTGGAGTTCGATTTCGCCGGAAAACGCGTTTTCGGCCGAAAACGTGTACGTTTGCACTTCCCCGCCACAGGGAAGCTGCTAGCCGGGAATTCTCTGCCTGGTTCTACCCGCTGCCCGGAACGCTACGCAGGGCAAAAGCGGTTCTCGTCCTCCGTGCTTGCTTTTTCTCAGAAAGAGCCGTGGTGTGCGATTTCGCCGGAAAACGCGTTTTCGGCCGAAAACGTGTACGTTTGCACTTCCCCGCCACAGGGAAGCTGCTAGCCGGGAATTCTCTGCCTGGTTCTACCCGCTGCCCGGAACGCTACGCAGGGCAAAAGCGGTACTCGTCCTCCGTGCTTGCTTTTTCTCAGAAAGAGCCGTGGTGTGCGATTTCGCCGGAAAACGCGTTTTCGGCCGAAAACGTGTACGTTTGCACTTCCCCGCCACAGGGAAGCTGCTAGCCGGGAATTCTCTGCGTGGTTCTAGCCGCTGCCCGGAACGCTACGCAGAGCAAAAGCGGTTCTCGTCCTCCGTGCTTGCTTTTTCTCAGAAAGAGCCGTGGAGTTCGATTTCGCCGGAAAACGCGTTTTCGGCCGAAAACGTGTACGTTTGCACTTCCCCGCCACAGGGAAGCTGCTAGCCGGGAATTCTCTGCCTGGTTCTACCCGCTGCCCGGAACGCTACGCAGGGCAAAAGCGGTTCTCGTCCTCCGTGCTTGCTTTTTCTCAGAAAGAGCCGTGGTGTGCGTTTTCGCCGGAAAACGCGTTTTCGGCCGAAAACGTGTACGTTTGCACTTGCCCGCCACAGGGAAGCTGCTAGCCGGGAATTCTCTGCCTGGTTCTACCCGCTGCCCGGAACGCTACGCAGGGCAAAAGCGGTTCTCGTCCTCCGTGCTTGCTTTTTCTCAGAAAGAGCCGTGGTGTGCGTTTTCGCCGGAAAACGCGTTTTCGGCCGAAAACGTGTACGTTTGCACTTCCCCGCCACAGGGAAGCTGCTAGCCGGGAATTCTCTGCCTGGTTCTACCCGCTGCCCGGAACGCTACGCAGGGCAAAAGCGGTTCTCGTCCTCCGTGCTTGCTTTTTCTCAGAAAGAGCCGTGGTGTGCGTTTTCGCCGGAAAACGCGTTTTCGGCCGAAAACGTGTACGTTTGCACTTCCCCGCCACAGGGAAGCTGCTAGCCGGGAATTCTCTGCCTGGTTCTACCCGCTGCCCGGAACGCTACGCAGGGCAAAAGCGGTTCTCGTCCTCCGTGCTTGCTTTTTATCAGAAAGAGACGTGGTGTGCGATTTCGCCGGAAAACGCGTTCTCGGCCGAAAACGTGTACGTTTGCACTTCCCCGCCACAGGGAAGCTGTTAGCCGGGAATTCTCTGCCTGGTTCTACCCGCTGCCCGGAACGCTACGCAGGGCAAAAGCGGTTCTCGTCCTCCGTGCTTGCTTTTTCTCAGAAAGAGCCGTGGTGTGCGATTTCGCCGGAAAACGCGTTTTCGGCCGAAAACGTGTACGTTTCACTTCCCCGCCACAGGGAAGCTGCTAGCCGGGAATTCTCTGCCTGGTTCTACCCGCTGCCCGGAACGCTACGCAGGGCAAAAGCGGTTCTCGTCCTCCGTGCTTGCTTTTTCTCAGAAAGAGCCGTGGTGTGCGATTTCGCCGGAAAACGCGTTTTCGGCCGAAAACGTGTACGTTTGCACTTGCCCGCCACAGGGAAGCTGCTAGCCGGGAATTCTCTGCCTGGTTCTACCCGCTGCCCGGAACGCTACGCAGGGCAAAAGCGGTTCTCGTCCTCCGTGCTTGCTTTTTCTCCGAAAGAGCCGTGGTGTGCGATTTCGCCGGAAAACGCGTTTTCGGCCGAAAACGTGTACGTTTGCACTTGCACGCCACAGGGAAGCTGCTAGCCGGGAATTCTCTGCCTGGTTCTACCCGCTGCCCGGAACGCTACGCACGGCAAAAGCGGTTCTCGTCCTCCGTGCTTGCTTTTTCTCAGAAAGAGCCGTGGTGTGCGTTTTCGCCGGAAAACGCGTTTTCGGCCGAAAACGTGTACGTTTGCACTTCCCCGCCACAGGGAAGCTGCTAGCCGGGAATTCTCTGCCTGGTTCTACCCGCTGCCCGGAACGCTACGCAGGGCAAAAGCGGTTCTCGTCCTCCGTGCTTGCTTTTTCTCAGAAAGAGCCGTGGTGTGCGATTTCGCCGGAAAACGCGTTTTCGGCCGAAAACGTGTACGTTTGCACTTCCCCGCCACAGGGAAGCTGCTAGCCGGGAATTCTCTGCCTGGTTCTACCCGCTGCCCGGAACGCTACGCAGGGCAAAAGCGGTTCTCGTCCTCCGTGCTTGCTTATTCTCAGAAAGAGCCGTGGTGTGCGATTTCGCCGGAAAACGCGTTTTCGGCCGAAAACGTGTACGTTTGCACTTCCCCGCCACAGGGAAGCTGCTAGCCGGGAATTCTCTGCCTGGTTCTACCCGCTGCCCGGAACGCTACGCAGGGCAAAAGCGGTTCTCGTCCTCCGTGCTTGCTTTTTCTCAGAAAGAGCCGTGGTGTGCGTTTTCGCCGGAAAACGCGTTTTCGGCCGAAAACGTGTACGTTTGCACTTCCCCGCCACAGGGAAGCTGCTAGCCGGGAATTCTCTGCCTGGTTCTACCCGCTGCCCGGAACGCTACGCAGGGCAAAAGCGGTACTCGTCCTCCGTGCTTGCTTTTTCTCAGAAAGAGCCGTGGTGTGCGATTTCGCCGGAAAACGCGTTTTCGGCCGAAAACGTGTACGTTTGCACTTCCCCGCCACAGGGAAGCTGCTAGCCGGGAATTCTCTGCGTGGTTCTACCCGCTGCCCGGAACGCTACGCAGAGCAAAAGCGGTTCTCGTCCTCCGTGCTTGCTTTTTCTCAGAAAGAGCCGTGGAGTTCGATTTCGCCGGAAAACGCGTTTTCGGCCGAAAACGTGTACGTTTGCACTTCCCCGCCACAGGGAAGCTGCTAGCCGGGAATTCTCTGCCTGGTTCTACCCGCTGCCCGGAACGCTACGCAGGGCAAAAGCGGTTCTCGTCCTCCGTGCTTGCTTTTTCTCAGAAAGAGCCGTGGTGTGCGATTTCGCCGGAAAACGCGTTTTCGGCCGAAAACGTATACGTTTGCACTTCCCCGCCACAGGGAAGCTGCTAGCCGGGAATTCTCTGCCTGGTTCTACCCGCTGCCCGGAACGCTACGCAGGGCAAAAGCGGTACTCGTCCTCCGTGCTTGCTTTTTCTCAGAAAGAGCCGTGGTGTGCGATTTCGCCGGAAAACGCGTTTTCGGCCGAAAACGTGTACGTTTGCACTTCCCCGCCACAGGGAAGCTGCTAGCCGGGAATTCTCTGCGTGGTTCTACCCGCTGCCCGGAACGCTACGCAGAGCAAAAGCGGTTCTCGTCCTCCGTGCTTGCTTTTTCTCAGAAAGAGCCGTGGAGTTCGATTTCGCCGGAAAACGCGTTTTCGGCCGAAAACGTGTACGTTTGCACTTCCCCGCCACAGGGAAGCTGCTAGCCGGGAATTCTCTGCCTGGTTCTACCCGCTGCCCGGAACGCTACGCAGGGCAAAAGCGGTTCTCGTCCTCCGTGCTTGCTTTTTCTCAGAAAGAGCCGTGGTGTGCGTTTTCGCCGGAAAACGCGTTTTCGGCCGAAAACGTGTACGTTTGCACTTCCCCGCCACAGGGAAGCTGCTAGCCGGGAATTCTCTGCCTGGTTCTACCCGCTGCCCGGAACGCTACGCAGGGCAAAAGCGGTTCTCGTCCTCCGTGCTTGCTTTTTCTCAGAAAGAGCCGTGGTGTGCGATTTCGCCGGAAAACGCGTTTTCGGCCGAAAACGTGTACGTTTGCACTTCCCCGCCACAGGGAAGCTGCTAGCCGGGAATTCTCTGCCTGGTTCTACCCGCTGCCCGGAACGCTACGCAGGGCAAAAGCGGTTCTCGTCCTCCGTGCTTGCTTTTTCTCAGAAAGAGCCGTGGTGTGCGTTTTCGCCGGAAAACGCGTTTTCGGCCGAAAACGTGTACGTTTGCACTTGCCCGCCACAGGGAAGCTGCTAGCCGGGAATTCTCTGCCTGGTTCTACCCGCTGCCCGGAACGCTACGCAGGGCAAAAGCGGTTCTCGTCCTCCGTGCTTGCTTTTTCTCAGAAAGAGCCGTGGTGTGCGATTTCGCCGGAAAACGCGTTTTCGGCCGAAAACGTGTACGTTTGCACTTCCCCGCCACAGGGAAGCTGTTAGCCGGGAATTCTCTGCCTGGTTCTACCCGCTGCCCGGAACGCTACGCAGGGCAAAAGCGGTTCTCGTCCTCCGTGCTTGCTTTTTCTCAAAAAGAGCCGTGGTGTGCGATTTCGCCGGAAAACGCGTTTTCGGCCGAAAACGTGTACGTTTGCACTTCCCCGCCACAGGGAAGCTGCTAGCCGGGAATTCTCTGCCTGGTTCTACCCGCTGCCCGGAACGCTACGCAGGGCAAAAGCGGTTCTCGTCCTCCGTGCTTGCTTTTTCTCAGAAAGAGCCGTGGTGTGCGTTTTCGCCGGAAAACGCGTTTTCGGCCGAAAACGTGTACGTTTGCACTTCCCCCCCACAGGGAAGCTGCTAGCCGGGAATTCTCTGCCTGGTTCTACCCGCTGCCCGGAACGCTACGCAGGGCAAAAGCGGTTCTCGTCATCCGTGCTTGCTTTTTCTCAGAAAGAGCCGTGGTGTGCGTTTTCGCCGGAAAACGCGTTTTCGGCCGAAAACGTGTACGTTTGCACTTCCCCGCCACAGGGAAGCTGCTAGCCGGGAATTCTCTGCCTGGTTCTACCCGCTGCCCGGAACGCTACGCAGGGCAAAAGCGGTACTCGTCCTCCGTGCTTGCTTTTTCTCAGAAAGAGCCGTGGTGTGCGATTTCGCCGGAAAACGCGTTTTCGGCCGAAAACGTGTACGTTTGCACTTCCCCGCCACAGGGAAGCTGCTAGCCGGGAATTCTCTGCCTGGTTCTACCCGCTGCCCGGAACGCTACGCAGGGCAAAAGCGGTACTCGTCCTCCGTGCTTGCTTTTTCTCAGAAAGAGCCGTGGTGTGCGATTTCGCCGGAAAACGCGTTTTCGGCCGAAAACGTGTACGTTTGCACTTCCCCGCCACAGGGAAGCTGCTAGCCGGGAATTCTCTGCGTGGTTCTAGCCGCTGCCCGGAACGCTACGCAGAGCAAAAGCGGTTCTCGTCCTCCGCGCTTGCTTTTTCTCAGAAAGAGCCGTGGAGTTCGATTTCGCCGGAAAACGCGTTTTCGGCCGAAAACGTGTACGTTTGCACTTCCCCGCCACAGGGAAGCTGCTAGCCGGGAATTCTCTGCCTGGTTCTACCCGCTGCCCGGAACGCTACGCAGGGCAAAAGCGGTTCTCGTCCTCCGTGCTTGCTTTTTCTCAGAAAGAGCCGTGGTGTGCGTTTTCGCCGGAAAACGCGTTTTCGGCCGAAAACGTGTACGTTTGCACTTCCCCGCCACAGGGAAGCTGTTAGCCGGGAATTCTCTGCCTGGTTCTACCCGCTGCCCGGAACGCTACGCAGGGCAAAAGCGGTTCTCGTCCTCCGTGCTTGCTTTTTCTCAGAAAGAGCCGTGGTGTGCGATTTCGCCGGAAAACGCGTTTTCGGCCGAAAACGTGTACGTTTGCACTTCCCCGCCACAGGGAAGCTGCTAGCCGGGAATTCTCTGCCTGGTTCTACCCGCTGCCCGGAACGCTACGGAGGGCAAAAGCGGTACTCGTCCTCCGTGCTTGCTTTTTCTCAGAAAGAGCCGTGGTGTGCGATTTCGCCGGAAAACGCGTTTTCGGCCGAAAACGTGCACGTTTGCACTTCCCCGCCACAGGGAAGCTGCTAGCCGGGAAATCTCTGCGTGGTTCTAGCCGCTGCCCGGAACGCTACGCAGAGCAAGAGCGGTTCTCGTCCTCCGTGCTTGCTTTTTCTCAGAAAGAGCCGTGGAGTTCGATTTCGCCGAAAAACGCGTTTTCGGCCGAAAACGTGTACGTTTGCACTTCCACGCCACAGGGAAGCTGCTAGCCGGGAATTCTCTGCCTGGTTCTACCCGCTGCCCGGAACGCTACGCAGGGCAAAAGCGGTTCTCGTCCTCCGTGCTTGCTTTTTCTCAGAAAGAGCCGTGGTGTGCGATTTCGCCGGAAAACGCGTTTTCGGCCGAAAACGTGTACGTTTGCACTTGCCCGCCACAGGGAAGCTGCTAGCCGGGAATTCTCTGCCTGGTTCTACCCGCTGCCCGGAACGCTACGCAGGGCAAAAGCGGTTCTCGTCCTCCGTGCTTGCTTTTTCTCAGAAAGAGCCGTGGTGTGCGTTTTCGCCGGAAAACGCGTTTTCGGCCGAAAACGTGTACGTTTGCACTTGCCCGCCACAGGGAAGCTGCTAGCCGGGAATTCTCTGCCTGGTTCTACCCGCTGCCCGGAACGCTACGCAGGGCAAAAGCGGTTCCTGTCCTCCATGCTTGCTTTTTCTCAGAAAGAGCCGTGGTGTGCGATTTCGCCGGAAAACGCGTTTTCGGCCGAAAACGTGTACGTTTGCACTTCCCCGCCACAGGGAAGCTGCTAGCCGGGAATTCTCTGCCTGGTTCTACCCGCTGCCCGGAACGCTACGCAGGGCAAAAGCGGTTCTCGTCCTCCGTGCTTGCTTTTTCTCAGAAAGAGCCGTGGTGTGCGTTTTCGCCGGAAAATGCGTTTTCGGCCGAAAACGTGTACGTTTGCACTTCCCCCCCACAGGGAAGCTGCTAGCCGGGAATTCTCTGCCTGGTTCTACCCGCTGCCCGGAACGCTACGCAGGGCAAAAGCGGTTCTCGTCCTCCGTGCTTGCTTTTTCTCAGAAAGAGCCGTGGTGTGCGATTTCGCCGGAAAACGCGTTTTCGGCCGAAAACGTGTACGTTTGCACTTCCCCGCCACAGGGAAGCTGCTAGCCGGGAATTCTCTGCCTGGTTCTACCCGCTGCCCGGAACGCTACGCAGGGCAAAAGCGGTTCTCGTCCTCCGTGCTTGCTTTTTCTCAGAAAGAGCCGTGGTGTGCGATTTCGCCGGAAAACGCGTTTTCGGCCGAAAACGTGTACGTTTGCACTTCCCCGCCACAGGGAAGCTGCTAGCCGGGAATTCTCTGCCTGGTTCTACCCGCTGCCCGGAACGCTACGCAGGGCAAAAGCGGTTCTCGTCCTCCGTGCTTGCTTTTTCTCAGAAAGAGCCGTGGTGTGCGTTTTCGCCGGAAAACGCGTTTTCGGCCAAAAACGTGTACGTTTGCACTTGCCCGCCACAGGGAAGCTGCTAGCCGGGAATTCTCTGCGTGGTTCTACCCGCTGCCCGGAACGCTACGCAGGGCAAAAGCGGTTCTCGTCCTCCGTGCTTGCTTTTTCTCAGAAAGAGCCGTGGTGTGCGTTTTCGCCGGAAAACGCGTTTTCGGCCGAAAACGTGTACGTTTGCACTTCCCCGCCACAGGGAAGCTGCTAGCCGGGAATTCTCTGCCTGGTTCTACCCGCTGCCCGGAACGCTACGCAGGGCAAAAGCGGTTCTCGTCCTCCGTGCTTGCTTTTTCTCAGAAAGAGCCGTGGTGTGCGATTTCGCCGGAAAACGCGTTTTCGGCCGAAAACGTGTACGTTTGCACTTCCCCGCCACAGGGAAGCTGCTAGCCGGGAATTCTCTGCCTGGTTCTACCCGCTGCCCGGAACGCTACGCAGGGCAAAAGCGGTTCTCGTCCTCCGTGCTTGCTTTTTCTCAGAAAGAGCCGTGGTGTGCGTTTTCGCCGGAAAACGCGTTTTCGGCCGAAAACGTGTACGTTTGCACTTCCCCGCCACAGGGAAGCTGCTAGCCGGGAATTCTCTGCCTGGTTCTACCCGCTGCCCGGAACGCTACGCAGGGCAAAAGCGGTTCTCGTCCTCCGTGCTTGCTTTTTCTCAGAAAGAGCCGTGGTGTGCGATTTCGCCGGAAAACGCGTTTTCGGCCGAAAACGTGCACGTTTGCACTTCCCCGCCACAGGGAAGCTGCTAGCCGGGAAATCTCTGCCTGGTTCTACCCGCTGCCCGGAACGCTACGCAGGGCAAAAGCGGTTCTCGTCCTCCGTGCTTGCTTTTTCTCAGAAAGAGCCGTGGTGTGCGTTTTCGCCGGAAAATGCGTTTTCGGCCGAAAACGTGTACGTTTGCACTTCCCCCCCACAGGGAAGCTGCTAGCCGGGAATTCTCTGCCTGGTTCTACCCGCTGCCCGGAACGCTACGCAGGGCAAAAGCGGTTCTCGTCCTCCGTGCTTGCTTTTTCTCAGAAAGAGCCGTGGTGTGCGATTTCGCCGGAAAACGCGTTTTCGGCCGAAAACGTGTACGTTTGCACTTCCCCGCCACAGGGAAGCTGCTAGCCGGGAATTCTCTGCCTGGTTCTACCCGCTGCCCGGAACGCTACGCAGGGCAAAAGCGGTTCTCGTCCTCCGTGCTTGCTTTTTCTCAGAAAGAGCCGTGGTGTGCGATTTCGCCGGAAAACGCGTTTTCGGCCGAAAACGTGTACGTTTGCACTTCCCCGCCACAGGGAAGCTGCTAGCCGGGAATTCTCTGCCTGGTTCTACCCGCTGCCCGGAACGCTACGCAGGGCAAAAGCGGTTCTCGTCCTCCGTGCTTGCTTTTTCTCAGAAAGAGCCGTGGTGTGCGTTTTCGCCGGAAAACGCGTTTTCGGCCAAAAACGTGTACGTTTGCACTTGCCCGCCACAGGGAAGCTGCTAGCCGGGAATTCTCTGCGTGGTTCTACCCGCTGCCCGGAACGCTACGCAGGGCAAAAGCGGTTCTCGTCCTCCGTGCTTGCTTTTTCTCAGAAAGAGCCGTGGTGTGCGTTTTCGCCGGAAAACGCGTTTTCGGCCGAAAACGTGTACGTTTGCACTTCCCCGCCACAGGGAAGCTGCTAGCCGGGAATTCTCTGCCTGGTTCTACCCGCTGCCCGGAACGCTACGCAGGGCAAAAGCGGTTCTCGTCCTCCGTGCTTGCTTTTTCTCAGAAAGAGCCGTGGTGTGCGATTTCGCCGGAAAACGCGTTTTCGGCCGAAAACGTGTACGTTTGCACTTCCCCGCCACAGGGAAGCTGCTAGCCGGGAATTCTCTGCCTGGTTCTACCCGCTGCCCGGAACGCTACGCAGGGCAAAAGCGGTTCTCGTCCTCCGTGCTTGCTTTTTCTCAGAAAGAGCCGTGGTGTGCGTTTTCGCCGGAAAACGCGTTTTCGGCCGAAAACGTGTACGTTTGCACTTCCCCGCCACAGGGAAGCTGCTAGCCGGGAATTCTCTGCCTGGTTCTACCCGCTGCCCGGAACGCTACGCAGGGCAAAAGCGGTTCTCGTCCTCCGTGCTTGCTTTTTCTCAGAAAGAGCCGTGGTGTGCGATTTCGCCGGAAAACGCGTTTTCGGCCGAAAACGTGCACGTTTGCACTTCCCCGCCACAGGGAAGCTGCTAGCCGGGAAATCTCTGCGTGGTTCTAGCCGCTGCCCGGAACGCTACGCAGAGCAAGAGCGGTTCTCGTCCTCCGTGCTTGCTTTTTCTCAGAAAGAGCCGTGGAGTTCGATTTCGCCGAAAAACGCGTTTTCGGCCGAAAACGTGTACGTTTGCACTTCCACGCCACAGGGAAGCTGCTAGCCGGGAATTCTCTGCCTGGTTCTACCCGCTGCCCGGAACGCTACGCAGGGCAAAAGCGGTTCTCGTCCTCCGTGCTTGCTTTTTCTCAGAAAGAGCCGTGGTGTGCGATTTCGCCGGAAAACGCGTTTTCGGCCGAAAACGTGTACGTTTGCACTTGCCCGCCACAGGGAAGCTGCTAGCCGGGAATTCTCTGCCTGGTTCTACCCGCTGCCCGGAACGCTACGCAGGGCAAAAGCGGTTCTCGTCCTCCGTGCTTGCTTTTTCTCAGAAAGAGCCGTGGTGTGCGTTTTCGCCGGAAAACGCGTTTTCGGCCGAAAACGTGTACGTTTGCACTTGCCCGCCACAGGGAAGCTGCTAGCCGGGAATTCTCTGCCTGGTTCTACCCGCTGCCCGGAACGCTACGCAGGGCAAAAGCGGTTCTCGTCCTCCATGCTTGCTTTTTCTCAGAAAGAGCCGTGGTGTGCGATTTCGCCGGAAAACGCGTTTTCGGCCGAAAACGTGTACGTTTGCACTTGCCCGCCACAGGGAAACTGCTAGCCGGGAATTCTCTGCCTGGTTCTACCCGCTGCCCGGAACGCTACGCAGGGCAAAAGCGGTTCTCGTCCTCCGTGCTTGCTTTTTCTCAGAAAGAGCCGTGGTGTGCGTTTTCGCCGGAAAATGCGTTTTCGGCCGAAAACGTGTACGTTTGCACTTCCCCCCCACAGGGAAGCTGCTAGCCGGGAATTCTCTGCCTGGTTCTACCCGCTGCCCGGAACGCTACGCAGGGCAAAAGCGGTTCTCGTCCTCCGTTCTTGCTTTTTCTCAGAAAGAGCCGTGGTGTGCGATTTCGCCGGAAAACGCGTTTTCGGCCGAAAACGTGTACGTTTGCACTTCCCCGCCACAGGGAAGCTGCTAGCCGGGAATTCTCTGCCTGGTTCTACCCGCTGCCCGGAACGCTACGCAGGGCAAAAGCGGTTCTCGTCCTCCGTGCTTGCTTTTTCTCAGAAAGAGCCGTGGTGTGCGATTTCGCCGGAAAACGCGTTTTCGGCCGAAAACGTGTACGTTTGCACTTCCCCGCCACAGGGAAGCTGCTAGCCGGGAATTCTCTGCCTGGTTCTACCCGCTGCCCGGAACGCTACGCAGGGCAAAAGCGGTTCTCGTCCTCCGTGCTTGCTTTTTCTCAGAAAGAGCCGTGGTGTGCGTTTTCGCCGGAAAACGCGTTTTCGGCCAAAATCGTGTACGTTTGCACTTGCCCGCCACAGGGAAGCTGCTAGCCGGGAATTCTCTGCGTGGTTCTACCCGCTGCCCGGAACGCTACGCAGGGCAAAAGCGGTTCTCGTCCTCCGTGCTTGCTTTTTCTCAGAAAGAGCCGTGGTGTGCGTTTTCGCCGGAAAACGCGTTTTCGGCCGAAAACGTGTACGTTTGCACTTCCCCGCCACAGGGAAGCTGCTAGCCGGGAATTCTCTGCCTGGTTCTACCCGCTGCCCGGAACGCTACGCAGGGCAAAAGCGGTTCTCGTCCTCCGTGCTTGCTTTTTCTCAGAAAGAGCCGTGGTGTGCGATTTCGCCGGAAAACGCGTTTTCGGCCGAAAACGTGTACGTTTGCACTTCCCCGCCACAGGGAAGCTGCTAGCCGGGAATTCTCTGCCTGGTTCTACCCGCTGCCCGGAACGCTACGCAGGGCAAAAGCGGTTCTCGTCCTCCGTGCTTGCTTTTTCTCAGAAAGAGCCGTGGTGTGCGTTTTCGCCGGAAAACGCGTTTTCGGCCGAAAACGTGTACGTTTGCACTTCCCCGCCACAGGGAAGCTGCTAGCCGGGAATTCTCTGCCTGGTTCTACCCGCTGCCCGGAACGCTACGCAGGGCAAAAGCGGTACTCGTCCTCCGTGCTTGCTTTTTCTCAGAAAGAGCCGTGGTGTGCGATTTCGCCGGAAAACGCGTTTTCGGCCGAAAACGTGTACGTTTGCACTTCCCCGCCACAGGGAAGCTGCTAGCCGGGAATTCTCTGTGTGGTTCTAGCCGCTGCCCGGAACGCTACGCAGAGCAAAAGCGGTTCTCTTCCTCCGTGCTTGCTTTTTCTCAGAAAGAGCCGTGGAGTTCGATTTCGCCGGAAAACGCGTTTTCGGCCGAAAACGTGTACGTTTGCACTTCCCCGCCACAGGGAAGCTGCTAGCCGGGAATTCTCTGCCTGGTTCTACCCGCTGCCCGGAACGCTACGCAGGGCAAAAGCGGTTCTCGTCCTCCGTGCTTGCTTTTTCTCAGAAAGAGCCGTGGTGTGCGATTTCGCCGGAAAACGCGTTTTCGGCCGAAAACGTGTACGTTTGCACTTGCCCGCCACAGGGAAGCTGCTAGCCGGGAATTCTCTGCCTGGTTCTACCCGCTGCCCGGAACGCTACGCAGGGCAAAAGCGGTTCTCGTCCTCCGTGCTTGCTTTTTCTCCGAAAGAGCCGTGGTGTGCGATTTCGCCGGAAAACGCGTTTTCGGCCGAAAACGTGTACGTTTGCACTTGCACGACACAGGGAAGCTGCTAGCCGGGAATTCTCTGCCTGGTTCTACCCGCTGCCCGGAACGCTACGCACGGCAAAAGCGGTTCTCGTCCTCCGTGCTTGCTTTTTCTCAGAAAGAGCCGTGGTGTGCGTTTTCGCCGGAAAACGCGTTTTCGGCCGAAAACGTGTACGTTTGCACTTCCCCGCCACAGGGAAGCTGCTAGCCGGGAATTCTCTGCCTGGTTCTACCCGCTGCCCGGAACGCTACGCAGGGCAAAAGCGGTTCTCGTCCTCCGTGCTTGCTTTTTCTCAGAAAGAGCCGTGGTGTGCGTTTTCGCCGGAAAACGCGTTCTCGGCCGAAAACGTGTACGTTTGCACTTCCCCGCCACAGGGAAGCTGTTAGCCGGGAATTCTCTGCCTGGTTCTACCCGCTGCCCGGAACGCTACGCAGGGCAAAAGCGGTTCTCGTCCTCCGTGCTTGCTTTTTCTCAGAAAGAGCCGTGGTGTGCGTTTTCGCCGGAAAACGCGTTTTCGGCCGAAAACGTGTACGTTTGCACTTCCCCGCCACAGGGAAGCTGCTAGCCGGGAATTCTCTGCCTGGTTCTACCCGCTGCCCGGAACGCTACGCAGGGCAAAAGCGGTTCTCGTCCTCCGTGCTTGCTTTTTCTCAGAAAGAGCCGTGGTGTGCGTTTTCGCCGGAAAACGCGTTTTCGGCCGAAAACGTGTACGTTTGCACTTGCCCGCCACAGGGAAGCTGCTAGCCGGGAATTCTCTGCCTGGTTCTACCCGCTGCCCGGAACGCTACGCAGGGCAAAAGCGGTTCTCGTCCTCCGTGCTTGCTTTTTCTCAGAAAGAGCCGTGGTGTGCGATTTCGCCGGAAAACGCGTTTTCGGCCGAAAACGTGTACGTTTGCACTTCCCCGCCACAGGGAAGCTGCTAGCCGGGAATTCTCTGCCTGGTTCTACCCGCTGCCCGGAACGCTACGCAGGGCAAAAGCGGTTCTCGTCCTCCGTGCTTGCTTTTTCTCAGAAAGAGCCGTGGTGTGCGTTTTCGCCGGAAAACGCGTTTTCGGCCGAAAACGTGTACGTTTGCACTTGCCCGCCACAGGGAAGCTGCTAGCCGGGAATTCTCTGCCTGGTTCTACCCGCTGCCCGGAACGCTACGCAGGGCAAAAGCGGTTCTCGTCCTCCGTGCTTGCTTTTTATCAGAAAGGGACGTGGTGTGCGATTTCGCCGGAAAACGCGTTCTCGGCCGAAAACGTGTACGTTTGCACTTCCCCGCCACAGGGAAGCTGTTAGCCGGGAATTCTCTGCCTGGTTCTACCCGCTGCCCGGAACGCTACGCAGGGCAAAAGCGGTTCTCGTCCTCCGTGCTTGCTTTTTCTCAGAAAGAGCCGTGGTGTGCGATTTCGCCGGAAAACGCGTTTTCGGCCGAAAACGTGTACGTTTGCACTTCCCCGCCACAGGGAAGCTGCTAGCCGGGAATTCTCTGCCTGGTTCTACCCGCTGCCCGGAACGCTACGCAGGGCAAAAGCGGTTCTCGTCCTCCGTGCTTGCTTTTTCTCAGAAAGAGCCGTGGTGTGCGATTTCGCCGGAAAACGCGTTTTCGGCCGAAAACGTGTACGTTTGCACTTGCCCGCCACAGGGAAGCTGCTAGCCGGGAATTCTCTGCCTGGTTCTACCCGCTGCCCGGAACGCTACGCAGGGCAAAAGCGGTTCTCGTCCTCCGTGCTTGCTTTTTCTCCGAAAGAGCCGTGGTGATCGATTTCGCAGGAAAACGCGTTTTCGGCCGAAAACGTGTACGTTTGCACTTGCACGCCACAGGGAAGCTGCTAGCCGGGAATTCTCTGCCTGGTTCTACCCGCTGCCCGGAACGCTACGCACGGCAAAAGCGGTTCTCGTCCTCCGTGCTTGCTTTTTCTCAGAAAGAGCCGTGGTGTGCGTTTTCGCCGGAAAACGCGTTTTCGGCCGAAAACGTGTACGTTTGCACTTCCCCGCCACAGGGAAGCTGCTAGCCGGGAATTCTCTGCCTGGTTCTACCCGCTGCCCGGAACGCTACGCAGGGCAAAAGCGGTTCTCGTCCTCCGTGCTTGCTTTTTCTCAGAAAGAGCCGTGGTGTGCGTTTTCGCCGGAAAACGCGTTTTCGGCCGAAAACGTGTACGTTTGCACTTCCCCGCCACAGGGAAGCTGCTAGCCGGGAATTCTCTGCGTGGTTCTACCCGCTGCCCGGAACGCTACGCAGGGCAAAAGCGGTTCTCGTCCTCCGTGCTTGCTTTTTCTCAGAAAGAGCCGTGGTGTGCGTTTTCGCCGGAAAACGCGTTTTCGGCCGAAAACGTGTACGTTTGCACTTCCCCGCCACAGGGAAGCTGCTAGCCGGGAATTCTCTGCCTGGTTCTACCCGCTGCCCGGAACGCTACGCAGGGCAAAAGCGGTTCTCGTCCTCCGTGCTTGCTTTTTCTCAGAAAGAGCCGTGGTGTGCGTTTTCGCCGGAAAACGCGTTTTCGGCCGAAAACGTGTACGTTTGCACTTCCCCGCCACAGGGAAGCTGCTAGCCGGGAATTCTCTGCCTGGTTCTACCCGCTGCCCGGAACGCTACGCAGGGCAAAAGCGGTTCTCGTCCTCCGTGCTTGCTTTTTCTCAGAAAGAGCCGTGGTGTGCGATTTCGCCGGAAAACGCGTTTTCGGCCGAAAACGTGTACGTTTGCACTTGCCCGCCACAGGGAAGCTGCTAGCCGGGAATTCTCTGCCTGGTTCTACCCGCTGCCCGGAACGCTACGCAGGGCAAAAGCGGTTCTCGTCCTCCGTGCTTGCTTTTTCTCCGAAAGAGCCGTGGTGTGCGATTTCGCCGGAAAACGCGTTTTCGGCCGAAAACGTGTACGTTTGCACTTGCACGACACAGGGAAGCTGCTAGCCGGGAATTCTCTGCCTGGTTCTACCCGCTGCCCGGAACGCTACGCACGGCAAAAGCGGTTCTCGTCCTCCGTGCTTGCTTTTTCTCAGAAAGAGCCGTGGTGTGCGTTTTCGCCGGAAAACGCGTTTTCGGCCGAAAACGTGTACGTTTGCACTTCCCCGCCACAGGGAAGCTGCTAGCCGGGAATTCTCTGCCTGGTTCTACCCGCTGCCCGGAACGCTACGCAGGGCAAAAGCGGTTCTCGTCCTCCGTGCTTGCTTTTTCTCAGAAAGAGCCGTGGTGTGCGTTTTCGCCGGAAAACGCGTTCTCGGCCGAAAACGTGTACGTTTGCACTTCCCCGCCACAGGGAAGCTGTTAGCCGGGAATTCTCTGCCTGGTTCTACCCGCTGCCCGGAACGCTACGCAGGGCAAAAGCGGTTCTCGTCCTCCGTGCTTGCTTTTTCTCAGAAAGAGCCGTGGTGTGCGTTTTCGCCGGAAAACGCGTTTTCGGCCGAAAACGTGTACGTTTGCACTTCCCCGCCACAGGGAAGCTGCTAGCCGGGAATTCTCTGCCTGGTTCTACCCGCTGCCCGGAACGCTACGCAGGGCAAAAGCGGTTCTCGTCCTCCGTGCTTGCTTTTTCTCAGAAAGAGCCGTGGTGTGCGTTTTCGCCGGAAAACGCGTTCTCGGCCGAAAACGTGTACGTTTGCACTTGCCCGCCACAGGGAAGCTGCTAGCCGGGAATTCTCTGCCTGGTTCTACCCGCTGCCCGGAACGCTACGCAGGGCAAAAGCGGTTCTCGTCCTCCGTGCTTGCTTTTTCTCAGAAAGAGCCGTGGTGTGCGATTTCGCCGGAAAACGCGTTTTCGGCCGAAAACGTGTACGTTTGCACTTGCACGCCACAGGGAAGCTGCTAGCCGGGAATTCTCTGCCTGGTTCTACCCGCTGCCCGGAACGCTACGCAGGGCAAAAGCGGTTCTCGTCCTCCGTGCTTGCTTTTTCTCAGAAAGAGCCGTGGTGTGCGTTTTCGCCGGAAAACGCGTTTTCGGCCGAAAACGTGTACGTTTGCACTTGCCCGCCACAGGGAAGCTGCTAGCCGGGAATTCTCTGCCTGGTTCTACCCGCTGCCCGGAACGCTACGCAGGGCAAAAGCGGTTCTCGTCCTCCGTGCTTGCTTTTTATCAGAAAGGGACGTGGTGTGCGATTTCGCCGGAAAACGCGTTCTCGGCCGAAAACGTGTACGTTTGCACTTCCCCGCCACAGGGAAGCTGTTAGCCGGGAATTCTCTGCCTGGTTCTACCCGCTGCCCGGAACGCTACGCAGGGCAAAAGCGGTTCTCGTCCTCCGTGCTTGCTTTTTCTCAGAAAGAGCCGTGGTGTGCGATTTCGCCGGAAAACGCGTTTTCGGCCGAAAACGTGTACGTTTGCACTTCCCCGCCACAGGGAAGCTGCTAGCCGGGAATTCTCTGCCTGGTTCTACCCGCTGCCCGGAACGCTACGCAGGGCAAAAGCGGTTCTCGTCCTCCGTGCTTGCTTTTTCTCAGAAAGAGCCGTGGTGTGCGATTTCGCCGGAAAACGCGTTTTCGGCCGAAAACGTGTACGTTTGCACTTGCCCGCCACAGGGAAGCTGCTAGCCGGGAATTCTCTGCCTGGTTCTACCCGCTGCCCGGAACGCTACGCAGGGCAAAAGCGGTTCTCGTCCTCCGTGCTTGCTTTTTCTCCGAAAGAGCCGTGGTGTGCGATTTCGCCGGAAAACGCGTTTTCGGCCGAAAACGTGTACGTTTGCACTTGCACGCCACACGGAAGCTGCTAGCCGGGAATTCTCTGCCTGGTTCTACCCGCTGCCCCGAACGCTACGCACGGCAAAAGCGGTTCTCGTCCTCCGTGCTTGCTTTTTCTCAGAAAGAGCCGTGGTGTGCGTTTTCGCCGGAAAACGCGTTTTCGGCCGAAAACGTGTACGTTTGCACTTCCCCGCCACAGGGAAGCTGCTAGCCGGGAATTCTCTGCCTGGTTCTACCCGCTGCCCGGAACGCTACGCAGGGCAAAAGCGGTTCTCGTCCTCCGTGCTTGCTTTTTCTCAGAAAGAGCCGTGGTGTGCGTTTTCGCCGGAAAACGCGTTTTCGGCCGAAAACGTGTACGTTTGCACTTCCCCGCCACAGGGAAGCTGCTAGCCGGGAATTCTCTGCCTGGTTCTACCCGCTGCCCGGAACGCTACGCAGGGCAAAAGCGGTTCTCGTCCTCCGTGCTTGCTTTTTCTCAGAAAGAGCCGTGGTGTGCGTTTTCGCCGGAAAACGCGTTTTCGGCCGAAAACGTGTACGTTTGCACTTCCCCGCCACAGGGAAGCTGCTAGCCGGGAATTCTCTGCCTGGTTCTACCCGCTGCCCGGAGCGCTACGCAGGGCAAAAGCGGTTCTCGTCCTCCGTGCTTGCTTTTTCTCAGAAAGAGCCGTGGTGTGCGTTTTCGCCGGAAAACGCGTTTTCGGCCGAAAACGTGTACGTTTGCACTTCCCCGCCACAGGGAAGCTGCTAGCCGGGAATTCTCTGCCTGGTTCTACCCGCTGCCCGGAACGCTACGCAGGGCAAAAGCGGTTCTCGTCCTCCGTGCTTGCTTTTTCTCAGAAAGAGCCGTGGTGTGCGATTTCGCCGGAAAACGTGTTTTCGGCCGAAAACGTGTACGTTTGCACTTCCCCGCAACAGGGAAGCTGCTAGCCGGGAATTCTCTGCCTGGTTCTACCCGCTGCCCGGAACGCTACGCAGGGCAAAAGCGGTTCTCGTCCTCCGTGCTTGCTTTTTATCAGAAAGAGACGTGGTGTGCGATTTCGCCGGAAAACGCGTTTTCGGCCGAAAACGTGTACGTTTGCACTTCCCCGCCACAGGGAAGCTGTTAGCCGGGAATTCTCTGCCTGGTTCTACCCGCTGCCCGGAACGCTACGCAGGGCAAAAGCGGTTCTCGTCCTCCCTGCTTGCTTTTTCTCAGAAAGAGCCGTGGTGTGCGATTTCGCCGGAAAACGCGTTTTCGGCCGAAAACGTGTACGTTTGCACTTCCCCGCCACAGGGAAGCTGCTAGCCGGGAATTCTCTGCGTGGTTCTAGCCGCTGCCCGGAACGCTACGCAGAGCAAAAGCGGTTCTCGTCCTCCGTGCTTGCTTTTTCTCAGAAAGAGCCGTGGAGTTCGATTTCGCCGGAAAACGCGTTTTCGGCCGAAAACGTGTACGTTTGCACTTCCCCGCCACAGGGAAGCTGCTAGCCGGGAATTCTCTGCCTGGTTCTACCCGCTGCCCGGAACGCTACGCAGGGCAAAAGCGGTTCTCGTCCTCCGTGCTTGCTTTTTCTCAGAAAGAGCCGTGGTGTGCGATTTCGCCGGAAAACGCGTTTTCGGCCGAAAACGTGTACGTTTGCACTTCCCCGCCACAGGGAAGCTGCTAGCCGGGAATTCTCTGCCTGGTTCTACCCGCTGCCCGGAACGCTACGCAGGGCAAAAGCGGTACTCGTCCTCCGTGCTTGCTTTTTCTCAGAAAGAGCCGTGGTGTGCGATTTCGCCGGAAAACGCGTTTTCGGCCGAAAACGTGTACGTTTGCACTTCCCCGCCACAGGGAAGCTGCTAGCCGGGAATTCTCTGCGTGGTTCTAGCCGCTGCCCGGAACGCTACGCAGAGCAAAAGCGGTTCTCGTCCTCCGTGCTTGCTTTTTCTCAGAAAGAGCCGTGGAGTTCGATTTCGCCGGAAAACGCGTTTTCGGCCGAAAACGTGTACGTTTGCACTTCCCCGCCACAGGGAAGCTGCTAGCCGGGAATTCTCTGCCTGGTTCTACCCGCTGCCCGGAACGCTACGCAGGGCAAAAGCGGTTCTCGTCCTCCGTGCTTGCTTTTTCTCAGAAAGAGCCGTGGTGTGCGTTTTCGCCGGAAAACGCGTTTTCGGCCGAAAACGTGTACGTTTGCACTTCCCCGCCACAGGGAAGCTGCTAGCCGGGAATTCTCTGCCTGGTTCTACCCGCTGCCCGGAACGCTACGCAGGGCAAAAGCGGTTCTCGTCCTCCGTGCTTGCTTTTTCTCAGAAAGAGCCGTGGTGTGCGATTTCGCCGGAAAACGCGTTTTCGGCCGAAAACGTGTACGTTTGCACTTCCCCGCCACAGGGAAGCTGCTAGCCGGGAATTCTCTGCCTGGTTCTACCCGCTGCCCGGAACGCTACGCAGGGCAAAAGCGGTTCTCGTCCTCCGTGCTTGCTTTTTCTCAGAAAGAGCCGTGGTGTGCGTTTTCGCCGGAAAACGCGTTTTCGGCCGAAAACGTGTACGTTTGCACTTGCCCGCCACAGGGAAGCTGCTAGCCGGGAATTCTCTGCCTGGTTCTACCCGCTGCCCGGAACGCTACGCAGGGCAAAAGCGGTTCTCGTCCTCCGTGCTTGCTTTTTATCAGAAAGAGACGTGCTGTGCGATTTCGCCGGAAAACGCGTTCTCGGCCGAAAACGTGTACGTTTGCACTTCCCCGCCACAGGGAAGCTGTTAGCCGGGAATTCTCTGCCTGGTTCTACCCGCTGCCCGGAACGCTACGCAGGGCAAAAGCGGTTCTCGTCCTCCGTGCTTGCTTTTTCTCAGAAAGAGCCGTGGTGTGCGATTTCGCCGGAAAACGCGTTTTCGGCCGAAAACGTGTACGTTTGCACTTCCCCGCCACAGGGAAGCTGCTAGCCGGGAATTCTCTGCCTGGTTCTACCCGCTGCCCGGAACGCTACGCAGGGCAAAAGCGGTTCTCGTCCTCCGTGCTTGCTTTTTCTCAGAAAGAGCCGTGGTGTGCGTTTTCGCCGGAAAACGCGTTTTCGGCCGAAAACGTGTACGTTTGCACTTCCCCGCCACAGGGAAGCTGCTAGCCGGGAATTCTCTGCCTGGTTCTACCCGCTGCCCGGAACGCTACGCAGGGCAAAAGCGGTTCTCGTCCTCCGTGCTTGCTTTTTCTCAGAAAGAGCCGTGGTGTGCGTTTTCGCCGGAAAACGCGTTTTCGGCCGAAAACGTGTACGTTTGCACTTCCCCGCCACAGGGAAGCTGCTAGCCGGGAATTCTCTGCGTGGTTCTACCCGCTGCCCGGAACGCTACGCAGGGCAAAAGCGGTTCTCGTCCTCCGTGCTTGCTTTTTCTCAGAAAGAGCCGTGGTGTGCGATTTCGCCGGAAAACGCGTTTTCGGCCGAAAACGTGTACGTTTGCACTTCCCCGCCACAGGGAAGCTGCTAGCCGGGAATTCTCTGCCTGGTTCTACCCGCTGCCCGGAACGCTACGCAGGGCAAAAGCGGTACTCGTCCTCCGTGCTTGCTTTTTCTCAGAAAGAGCCGTGGTGTGCGATTTCGCCGGAAAACGCGTTTTCGGCCGAAAACGTGTACGTTTGCACTTCCCCGCCACAGGGAAGCTGCTAGCCGGGAATTCTCTGCGTGGTTCTACCCGCTGCCCGGAACGCTACGCAGAGCAAAAGCGGTTCTCGTCCTCCGCGCTTGCTTTTTCTCAGAAAGAGCCGTGGAGTTCGATTTCGCCGGAAAACGCGTTTTCGGCCGAAAACGTGTACGTTTGCACTTGCCCGCCACAGGGAAGCTGCTAGCCGGGAATTCTCTGCCTGGTTCTACCCGCTGCCCGGAACGCTACGCAGGGCAAAAGCGGTTCTCGTCCTCCGTGCTTGCTTTTTCTCAGAAAGAGCCGTGGTGTGCGTTTTCGCCGGAAAACGCGTTTTCGGCCGAAAACGTGTACGTTTGCACTTCCCCGCCACAGGGAAGCTGTTAGCCGGGAATTCTCTGCCTGGTTCTACCCGCTGCCCGGAACGCTACGCAGGGCAAAAGCGGTTCTCGTCCTCCGTGCTTGCTTTTTATCAGAAAGAGCCGTGGTGTGCGATTTCGCCGGAAAACGCGTTTTCGGCCGAAAACGTGTACGTTTGCACTTCCCCGCCACAGGGAAGCTGCTAGCCGGGAATTCTCTGCCTGGTTCTACCCGCTGCCCGGAACGCTACGGAGGGCAAAAGCGGTACTCGTCCTCCGTGCTTGCTTTTTCTCAGAAAGAGCCGTGGTGTGCGATTTCGCCGGAAAACGCGTTTTCGGCCGAAAACGTGCACGTTTGCACTTCCCCGCCACAGGGAAGCTGCTAGCCGGGAAATCTCTGCGTGGTTCTAGCCGCTGCCCGGAACGCTACGCAGAGCAAGAGCGGTTCTCGTCCTCCGTGCTTGCTTTTTCTCAGAAAGAGCCGTGGAGTTCGATTTCGCCGGAAAACGCGTTTTCGGCCGAAAACGTGTGCGTTTGCACTTCCCCGCCACAGGGAAGCTGCTAGCCGGGAATTCTCTGCCTGGTTCTACCCGCTGCCCGGAACGCTACGCAGGGCAAAAGCGGTTCTCGTCCTCCGTGCTTGCTTTTTCTCAGAAAGAGCCGTGGTGTGCGTTTTCGCCGGAAAACGCGTTTTCGGCCGAAAACGTGTACGTTTGCACTTGCCCGCCACAGGGAAGCTGCTAGCCGGGAATTCTCTGCCTGGTTCTACCCGCTGCCCGGAACGCTACGCAGGGCAAAAGCGGTTCTCGTCCTCCGTGCTTGCTTTTTCTCAGAAAGAGCCGTGGTGTGCGATTTCGCCGGAAAACGCGTTTTCGGCCGAAAACGTGTACGTTTGCACTTCCCCGCCACAGGGAAGCTGTTAGCCGGGAATTCTCTGCCTGGTTCTACCCGCTGCCCGGAACGCTACGCAGGGCAAAAGCGGTTCTCGTCCTCCGTGCTTGCTTTTTCTCAGAAAGAGCCGTGGTGTGCGATTTCGCCGGAAAACGCGTTTTCGGCCGAAAACGTGTACGTTTGCACTTCCCCGCCACAGGGAAGCTGCTAGCCGGGAATTCTCTGCCTGGTTCTACCCGCTGCCCGGAACGCTACGCAGGGCAAAAGCGGTTCTCGTCCTCCGTGCTTGCTTTTTCTCAGAAAGAGCCGTGGTGTGCGTTTTCGCCGGAAAACGCGTTTTCGGCCGAAAACGTGTACGTTTGCACTTGCTGCCACAGGGAAGCTGCTAGCCGGGAATTCTCTGCCTGGTTCTACCCGCTGCCCGGAACGCTACGCAGGGCAAAAGCGGTTCTCGTCCTCCGTGCTTGCTTTTTATCAGAAAGAGACGTGGTGTGCGATTTCGCCGGAAAACGCGTTTTCGGCCGAAAACGTGTACGTTTGCACTTCCCCGCCACAGGGAAGCTGTTAGCCGGGAATTCTCTGCCTGGTTCTACCCGCTGCCCGGAACGCTACGCAGGGCAAAAGCGGTTCTCGTCCTCCCTGCTTGCTTTTTCTCAGAAAGAGCCGTGGTGTGCGATTTCGCCGGAAAACGCGTTTTCGGCCGAAAACGTGTACGTTTGCACTTCCCCGCCACAGGGAAGCTGCTAGCCGGGAATTCTCTGCGTGGTTCTAGCCGCTGCCCGGAACGCTACGCAGAGCAAAAGCGGTTCTCGTCCTCCGTGCTTGCTTTTTCTCAGAAAGAGCCGTGGAGTTCGATTTCGCCGGAAAACGCGTTTTCGGCCGAAAACGTGTACGTTTGCACTTCCCCGCCACAGGGAAGCTGCTAGCCGGGAATTCTCTGCCTGGTTCTACCCGCTGCCCGGAACGCTACGCAGGGCAAAAGCGGTTCTCGTCCTCCGTGCTTGCTTTTTCTCAGAAAGAGCCGTGGTGTGCGATTTCGCCGGAAAACGCGTTTTCGGCCGAAAACGTGTACGTTTGCACTTCCCCGCCACAGGGAAGCTGCTAGCCGGGAATTCTCTGCCTGGTTCTACCCGCTGCCCGGAACGCTACGCAGGGCAAAAGCGGTACTCGTCCTCCGTGCTTGCTTTTTCTCAGAAAGAGCCGTGGTGTGCGATTTCGCCGGAAAACGCGTTTTCGGCCGAAAACGTGTACGTTTGCACTTCCCCGCCACAGGGAAGCTGCTAGCCGGGAATTCTCTGCGTGGTTCTAGCCGCTGCCCGGAACGCTACGCAGAGCAAAAGCGGTTCTCGTCCTCCGTGCTTGCTTTTTCTCAGAAAGAGCCGTGGTGTGCGATTTCGCCGGAAAACGCGTTTTCGGCCGAAAACGTGTACGATTGCACTTCCCCGCCACAGGGAAGCTGCTAGCCGGGAATTCTCTGCCTGGTTCTACCCGCTGCCCGGAACGCTACGCAGGGCAAAAGCGGTTCTCGTCCTCCGTGCTTGCTTTTTCTCAGAAAGAGCCGTGGTGTGCGATTTCGCCGGAAAACGCGTTTTCGGCCGAAAACGTGTACGTTTGCACTTCCCCGCCACAGGGAAGCTGCTAGCCGGGAATTCTCTGCCTGGTTCTACCCGCTGCCCGGAACGCTACGCAGGGCAAAAGCGGTTCTCGTCCTCCGTGCTTGCTTTTTCTCAGAAAGAGCCGTGGTGTGCGTTTTCGCCGGAAAACGCGTTTTCGGCCGAAAACGTGTACGTTTGCACTTGCCCGCCACAGGGAAGCTGCTAGCCGGGAATTCTCTGCCTGGTTCTACCCGCTGCCCGGAACGCTACGCAGGGCAAAAGCGGTTCTCGTCCTCCGTGCTTGCTTTTTCTCAGAAAGAGACGTGGTGTGCGATTTCGCCGGAAAACGCGTTTTCGGCCGAAAACGTGTACGTTTGCACTTCCCCGCCACAGGGAAGCTGTTAGCCGGGAATTCTCTGCCTGGTTCTACCCGCTGCCCGGAACGCTACGCAGGGCAAAAGCGGTTCTCGTCCTCCGTGCTTGCTTTTTCTCAGAAAGAGCCGTGGTGTGCGTTTTCGCCGGAAAACGCGTTTTCGGCCGAAAACGTGTACGTTTGCACTTGCCCGCCACAGGGAAGCTGCTAGCCGGGAATTCTCTGCCTGGTTCTACCCGCTGCCCGGAACGCTACGCAGGGCAAAAGCGGTTCTCGTCCTCCGTGCTTGCTTTTTCTCAGAAAGAGCCGTGGTGTGCGTTTTCGCCGGAAAACGCGTTTTCGGCCGAAAACGTGTACGTTTGCACTTGCCCGCCACAGGGAAGCTGCTAGCCGGGAATTCTCTGCCTGGTTCTACCCGCTGCCCGGAACGCTACGCAGGGCAAAAGCGGTTCTCGTCCTCCGTGCTTGCTTTTTATCAGAAAGAGACGTGGTGTGCGATTTCGCCGGAAAACGCGTTTTCGGCCGAAAACGTGTACGTTTGCACTTCCCCGCCACAGGGAAGCTGTTAGCCGGGAATTCTCTGCCTGGTTCTACCCGCTGCCCGGAACGCTACGCAGGGCAAAAGCGGTTCTCGTCCTCCCTGCTTGCTTTTTCTCAGAAAGAGCCGTGGTGTGCGTTTTCGCCGGAAAACGCGTTTTCGGCCGAAAACGTGTACGTTTGCACTTGCCCGCCACAGGGAAGCTGCTAGCCGGGAATTCTCTGCCTGGTTCTACCCGCTGCCCGGAACGCTACGCAGGGCAAAAGCGGTTCTCGTCCTCCGTGCTTGCTTTTTCTCAGAAAGAGCCGTGGTGTGCGTTTTCGCCGGAAAACGCGTTTTCGGCCGAAAACGTATACGTTTGCACTTCCCCGCCACAGGGAAGCTGCTAGCCGGGAATTCTCTGCCTGGTTCTACCCGCTGCCCGGAACGCTACCCAGGGCAAAAGCGGTTCTCGTCCTCCGTGCTTGCTTTTTCTCAGAAAGAGCCGTGGTGTGCGTTTTCGCCGGAAAACGCGTTTTCGGCCGAAAACGTGTACGTTTGCACTTCCCCGCCACAGGGAAGCTGCTAGCCGGGAATTCTCTGCCTGGTTCTACCCGCTGCCCGGAACGCTACGCAGGGCAAAAGCGGTTCTCGTCCTCCGTGCTTGCTTTTTCTCAGAAAGAGCCGTGGTGTGCGTTTTCGCCGGAAAACGCGTTTTCGGCCGAAAACGTGTACGTTTGCACTTCCCCGCCACAGGGAAGCTGCTAGCCGGGAATTCTCTGCCTGGTTCTACCCGCTGCCCGGAACGCTACGCAGGGCAAAAGCGGTTCTCGTCCTCCGTGCTTGCTTTTTCTCAGAAAGAGCCGTGGTGTGCGATTTCGCCGGAAAACGCGTTTTCGGCCGAAAACGTGTACGTTTGCACTTCCCCGCCACAGGGAAGCTGCTAGCCGGGAATTCTCTGCCTGGTTCTACCCGCTGCCCGGAACGCTACGCAGGGCAAAAGCGGTTCTCGTCCTCCGTGCTTGCTTTTTCTCAGAAAGAGCCGTGGTGTGCGATTTCGCCGGAAAACGCGTTTTCGGCCAAAAACGTGTACGTTTGCACTTCCCCGCCACAGGGAAGCTGCTAGCCTGGAATTCTCTGCCTGGTTCTACCCGCTGCCCGGAACGCTACGCAGGGCAAAAGCGGTACTCGTCCTCCGTGCTTGCTTTTTCTCAGAAAGAGCCGTGGTGTGCGATTTCGCCGGAAAACGCGTTTTCGGCCGAAAACGTGTACGTTTGCACTTCCCCGCCACAGGGAAGCTGCTAGCCGGGAATTCTCTGCCTGGTTCTACCCGCTGCCCGGAACGCTACGCAGGGCAAAAGCGGTTCTCGTCCTCCGTGCTTGCTTTTTCTCAGAAAGAGCCGTGGTGTGCGTTTTCGCCGGAAAACGCGTTTTCGGCCGAAAACGTGTACGTTTGCACTTCCCCGCCACAGGGAAGCTGCTAGCCGGGAATTCTCTGCCTGGTTCTACCCGCTGCCCGGAACGCTACGCAGGGCAAAAGCGGTTCTCGTCCTCCGTGCTTGCTTTTTCTCAGAAAGTCCGTGGAGTTCGATTTCGCCGGAAAACGCGTTTTCGGCCGAAAACGTGTACGTTTGCACTTCCCCGCCACAGGGAAGCTGCTAGCCGGGAATTCTCTGCCTGGTTCTACCCGCTGCCCGGAACGCTACGCAGGGCAAAAGCGGTTCTCGTCCTCCGTGCTTGCTTTTTCTCAGAAAGAGCCGTGGTGTGCGTTTTCGCCGGAAAACGCGTTTTCGGCCGAAAACGTGTACGTTTGCACTTCCCCGCCACAGGGAAGCTGCTAGCCGGGAATTCTCTGCCTGGTTCTACCCGCTGCCCGGAACGCTACGCAGGGCAAAAGCGGTTCTCGTCCTCCGTGCTTGCTTTTTCTCAGAAAGAGCCGTGGTGTGCGATTTCGCCGGAAAACGCGTTTTCGGCCGAAAACGTGTACGTTTGCACTTCCCCGCCACAGGGAAGCTGTTAGCCGGGAATTCTCTGCCTGGTTCTACCCGCTGCCCGGAACGCTACGCAGGGCAAAAGCGGTTCTCGTCCTCCGTGCTTGCTTTTTCTCAGAAAGAGCCGTGGTGTGCGATTTCGCCGGAAAACGCGTTTTCGGCCGAAAACGTGTACGTTTGCACTTCCCCGCCACAGGGAAGCTGCTAGCCGGGAATTCTCTGCCTGGTTCTACCCGCTGCCCGGAACGCTACGCAGGGCAAAAGCGGTTCTCGTCCTCCGTGCTTGCTTTTTCTCAGAAAGAGCCGTGGTGTGCGATTTCGCCGGAAAACGCGTTTTCGGCCGAAAACGTGTACGTTTGCACTTCCCCGCCACAGGGAAGCTGCTAGCCGGGAATTCTCTGCCTGGTTCTACCCGCTGCCCGGAACGCTACGCAGGGCAAAAGCGGTTCTCGTCCTCCGTGCTTGCTTTTTCTCAGAAAGAGCCGTGGTGTGCGTTTTCGCCGGAAAACGCGTTTTCGGCCGAAAACGTGTACGTTTGCACTTCCCCGCCACAGGGAAGCTGCTAGCCGGGAATTCTCTGCCTGGTTCTACCCACTGCCCGGAACGCTACGCAGGGCAAAAGCGGTTCTCGTCCTCCGTGCTTGCTTTTTCTCAGAAAGAGCCGTGGTGTGCGATTTCGCCGGAAAACGCGTTTTCGGCCGAAAACGTGTACGTTTGCACTTCCCCGCCACAGGGAAGCTGCTAGCCGGGAATTCTCTGCCTGGTTCTACCCGCTGCCCGGAACGCTACGCAGAGCAAAAGCGGTTCTCGTCCTCCGTGCTTGCTTTTTCTCAGAAAGAGCCGTGGTGTGCGATTTCGCCGGAAAACGCGTTTTCGGCCGAAAACGTGTACGTTTGCACTTCCCCGCCACAGGGAAGCTGCTAGCCGGGAATTCTCTGCCTGGTTCTACCCGCTGCCCGGAACGCTACGCAGGGCAAAAGCGGTTCTCGTCCTCCGTGCTTGCTTTTTCTCAGAAAGAGCCGTGGTGTGCGATTTCGCCGGAAAACGCGTTTTCGGCCGAAAACGTGTACGTTTGCACTTCCCCGCCACAGGGAAGCTGCTAGCCGGGAATTCTCTGCCTGGTTCTACCCGCTGCCCGGAACGCTACGCACGGCAAAAGCGGTTCTCGTCCTCCGTGCTTGCTTTTTCTCAGAAAGAGCCGTGGTGTGCGATTTTGCCGGAAAACGCGTTTTCGGCCGAAAACGTGTACGTTTGCACTTGCCCGCCACAGGGAAGCTGCTAGCCGGGAATTCTCTGCCTGGTTCTACCCGCTGCCCGGAACGCTACGCAGGGCAAAAGCGGTTCTCGTCCTCCGTGCTTGCTTTTTCTCAGAAAGAGCCGTGGTGTGCGTTTTCGCCGGAAAACGCGTTTTCGGCCGAAAACGTGTACGTTTGCACTTCCCGGCCACAGGGAAGCTGCTATCCGGGAATTCTCTGCCTGGTTCTACCCGCTGCCCGGAACGCTACGCAGGGCAAAAGCGGTTCTCGTCCTCCGTGCTTGCTTTTTCTCAGAAAGAGCCGTGGTGTGCGATTTCGCCGGAAAACGCGTTTTCGGCCGAAAACGTGTACGTTTGCACTTCCCCGCCACAGGGAAGCTGCTAGCCGGGAATTCTCTGCCTGGTTCTACCCGCTGCCCGGAACGCTACGCAGGGCAAAAGCGGTTCTCGTCCTCCGTGCTTGCTTTTTCTCAGAAAGAGCCGTGGTGTGCGATTTCGCCGGAAAACGCGTTTTCGGCCGAAAACGTGTACGTTTGCACTTCCCCGCCACAGGGAAGCTGCTAGCCGGGAATTCTCTGCCTGGTTCTACCCGCTGCCCGGAACGCTACGCAGGGCAAAAGCGGTACTCGTCCTCCGTGCTTGCTTTTTCTCAGAAAGAGCCGTGGTGTGCGATTTCGCCGGAAAACGCGTTTTCGGCCGAAAACGTGTACGTTTGCACTTCCCCGCCACAGGGAAGCTGCTAGCCGGGAATTCTCTGCGTGGTTCTAGCCGCTGCCCGGAACGCTACGCAGAGCAAAAGCGGTTCTCGTCCTCCGTGCTTGCTTTTTCTCAGAAAGAGCCGTGGAGTTCGATTTCGCCGGAAAACGCGTTTTCGGCCGAAAACGTGTACGTTTGCACTTCCCCGCCACAGGGAAGCTGCTAGCCGGGAATTCTCTGCCTGGTTCTACCCGCTGCCCGGAACGCTACGCAGGGCAAAAGCGGTTCTCGTCCTCCGTGCTTGCTTTTTATCAGAAAGAGACGTGGTGTGCGATTTCGCCGGAAAACGCGTTTTCGGCCGAAAACGTGTACGTTTGCACTTCCCCGCCACAGGGAAGCTGCTAGCCGGGAATTCTCTGCCTGGTTCTACCCGCTGCCCGGAACGCTACGCAGGGCAAAAGCGGTTCTCGTCCTCCGTGCTTGCTTTTTCTCAGAAAGAGCCGTGGTGTGCGTTTTCGCCGGAAAACGCGTTTTCGGCTGAAAACGTGTACGTTTGCACTTCCCCGCCACAGGGAAGCTGCTAGCCGGGATTCTCTGCCTGGTTCTACCCGCTGCCCGGAACGCTACGCAGGGCAAAAGCGGTTCTCGTCCTCCGTGCTTGCTTTTTCTCAGAAAGAGCCGTGGTGTGCGATTTCGCCGGAAAACGCGTTTTCGGCCGAAAACGTGTACGTTTGCACTTCCCCGCCACAGGGAAGCTGTTAGCCGGGAATTCTCTGCCTGGTTCTACCCGCTGCCCGGAACGCTACGCAGGGCTAAAGCGGTTCTCGTCCTCCGTGCTTGCTTTTTCTCAGAAAGAGCCGTGGTGTGCGATTTCGCCGGAAAACGCGTTTTCGGCCGAAAACGTGTACGTTTGCACTTCCCCGCCACAGGGAAGCTGCTAGCCGGGAATTCTCTGCCTGGTTCTACCCGCTGCCCGGAACGCTACGCAGGGCAAAAGCGGTTCTCGTCCTCCGTGCTTGCTTTTTCTCAGAAAGAGCCGTGGTGTGCGTTTTCGCCGGAAAACGCGTTTTCGGCCGAAAACGTGTACGTTTGCACTTCCCGGCCACAGGGAAGCTGCTATCCGGGAATTCTCTGCCTGGTTCTACCCGCTGCCCGGAACGCTACGCAGGGCAAAAGCGGTTCTCGTCCTCCGTGCTTGCTTTTTCTCAGAAAGAGCCGTGGTGTGCGATTTCGCCGGAAAACGCGTTTTCGGCCGAAAACGTGTACGTTTGCACTTCCCCGCCACAGGGAAGCTGCTAGCCGGGAATTCTCTGCCTGGTTCTACCCGCTGCCCGGAACGCTACGCAGGGCAAAAGCGGTTCTCGTCCTCCGTGCTTGCTTTTTCTCAGAAAGAGCCGTGGTGTGCGATTTCGCCGGAAAACGCGTTTTCGGCCGAAAACGTGTACGTTTGCACTTCCCCGCCACAGGGAAGCTGCTAGCCGGGAATTCTCTGCCTGGTTCTACCCGCTGCCCGGAACGCTACGCAGGGCAAAAGCGGTACTCGTCCTCCGTGCTTGCTTTTTCTCAGAAAGAGCCGTGGTGTGCGATTTCGCCGGAAAACGCGTTTTCGGCCGAAAACGTGTACGTTTGCACTTCCCCGCCACAGGGAAGCTGCTAGCCGGGAATTCTCTGCGTGGTTCTAGCCGCTGCCCGGAACGCTACGCAGAGCAAAAGCGGTTCTCGTCCTCCGTGCTTGCTTTTTCTCAGAAAGAGCCGTGGAGTTCGATTTCGCCGGAAAACGCGTTTTCGGCCGAAAACGTGTACGTTTGCACTTCCCCGCCACAGGGAAGCTGCTAGCCGGGAATTCTCTGCCTGGTTCTACCCGCTGCCCGGAACGCTACGCAGGGCAAAAGCGGTTCTCGTCCTCCGTGCTTGCTTTTTATCAGAAAGAGACGTGGTGTGCGATTTCGCCGGAAAACGCGTTTTCGGCCGAAAACGTGTACGTTTGCACTTCCCCGCCACAGGGAAGCTGCTAGCCGGGAATTCTCTGCCTGGTTCTACCCGCTGCCCGGAACGCTACGCAGGGCAAAAGCGGTTCTCGTCCTCCGTGCTTGCTTTTTCTCAGAAAGAGCCGTGGTGTGCGTTTTCGCCGGAAAACGCGTTTTCGGCTGAAAACGTGTACGTTTGCACTTCCCCGCCACAGGGAAGCTGCTAGCCGGGATTCTCTGCCTGGTTCTACCCGCTGCCCGGAACGCTACGCAGGGCAAAAGCGGTTCTCGTCCTCCGTGCTTGCTTTTTCTCAGAAAGAGCCGTGGTGTGCGATTTCGCCGGAAAACGCGTTTTCGGCCGAAAACGTGTACGTTTGCACTTCCCCGCCACAGGGAAGCTGTTAGCCGGGAATTCTCTGCCTGGTTCTACCCGCTGCCCGGAACGCTACGCAGGGCTAAAGCGGTTCTCGTCCTCCGTGCTTGCTTTTTCTCAGAAAGAGCCGTGGTGTGCGATTTCGCCGGAAAACGCGTTTTCGGCCGAAAACGTGTACGTTTGCACTTCCCCGCCACAGGGAAGCTGCTAGCCGGGAATTCTCTGCCTGGTTCTACCCGCTGCCCGGAACGCTACGCAGGGCAAAAGCGGTTCTCGTCCTCCGTGCTTGCTTTTTCTCAGAAAGAGCCGTGGTGTGCGTTTTCGCCGGAAAACGCGTTTTCGGCCGAAAACGTGTACGTTTGCACTTGCCCGCCACATGGAAGCTGCTAGCCGGGAATTCTCTGCCTGGTTCTACCCGCTGCCCGGAACGCTACGCAGGGCAAAAGCGGTTCTCGTCCTCCGTGCTTGCTTTTTATCAGAAAGAGACGTGGTGTGCGATTTCGGCGGAAAACGCGTTTTCGGCCGAAAACGTGTACGTTTGCACTTCCCCGCCACAGGGAAGCTGCTAGCCGGGAATTCTCTGCCTGGTTCTACCCGCTGCCCGGAACGCTACGCAGGGCAAAAGCGGTTCTCGTCCTCCGTGCTTGCTTTTTCTCAGAAAGAGCCGTGGTGTGCGTTTTCGCCGGAAAACGCGTTTTCGGCCGAAAACGTGTACGTTTGCACTTCCCCGCCACAGGGAAGCTGCTAGCCGGGATTCTCTGCCTGGTTCCACCCGCTGCCCGGAACGCTACGCAGGGCAAAAGCGGTTCTCGTCCTCCGTGCTTGCTTTTTCTCAGAAAGAGCCGTGGTGTGCGATTTCGCCGGAAAACGCGTTTTCGGCCGAAAACGTGTACGTTTGCACTTCCCCGCCACAGGGAAGCTGCTAGCCGGGAATTCTCTGCCTGGTTCTACCCGCTGCCCGGAACGCTACGCAGAGCAAAAGCGGTTCTCGTCCTCCGTGCTTGCTTTTTCTCAGAAAGAGCCGTGGTGTGCGATTTCGCCGGAAAACGCGTTTTCGGCCGAAAACGTGTACGTTTGCACTTCCCCGCCACAGGGAAGCTGCTAGCCGGGAATTCTCTGCCTGGTTCTACCCGCTGCCCGGAACGCTACGCAGAGCAAAAGCGGTTCTCGTCCTCCGTGCTTGCTTTTTCTCAGAAAGAGCCGTGGTGTGCGATTTCGCCGGAAAACGCGTTTTCGGCCGAAAACGTGTACGTTTGCACTTGCCCGCCACAGGGAAGCTGCTAGCCGGGAATTCTCTGCCTGGTTCTACCCGCTGCCCGGAACGCTACGCAGGGCAAAAGCGGTTCTCGTCCTCCGTGCTTGCTTTTTCTCAGAAAGAGCCGTGGTGTGCGATTTCGCCGGAAAACGCGTTTTCGGCCGAAAACGTGTACGTTTGCACTTCCCCGCCACAGGGAAGCTGCTAGCCGGGAATTCTCTGCCTGGTTCTACCCGCTGCCCGGAACGCTACGCAGGGCAAAAGCGGTTCTCGTCCTCCGTGCTTGCTTTTTCTCAGAAAGAGCCGTGGTGTGCGTTTTCGCCGGAAAACGCGTTTTCGGCCGAAAACGTGTACGTTTGCACTTCCCCGCCACAGGGAAGCTGCTAGCCGGGAATTCTCTCCCTGGTTCTACCCGCTGCCCGGAACGCTACGCAGGGCAAAAGCGGTTCTCGTCCTCCGTGCTTGCTTTTTCTCAGAAAGAGCCGTGGTGTGCGATTTCGCCGGAAAACGCGTTTTCGGCCGAAAACGTGTACGTTTGCACTTCCCCGCCACAGGGAAGCTGCTAGCCGGGAATTCTCTGCCTGGTTCTACCCGCTGCCCGGAACGCTACGCAGGGCAAAAGCGGTTCTCGTCCTCCGTGCTTGCTTTTTCTCAGAAAGAGCCGTGGTGTGCGTTTTCGCCGGAAAACGCGTTTTCGGCCGAAAACGTGTACGTTTGCACTTCCCCGCCACAGGGAAGCTGCTAGCCGGGAATTCTCTGCCTGGTTCTACCCGCTGCCCGGAACGCTACGCAGGGCAAAAGCGGTACTCGTCCTCCGTGCTTGCTTTTTCTCAGAAAGAGCCGTGGTGTGCGATTTCGCCGGAAAACGCGTTTTCGGCCGAAAACGTGTACGTTTGCACTTCCCCGCCACAGGGAAGCTGCTAGCCGGGAATTCTCTGCCTGGTTCTACCCGCTGCCCGGAACGCTACGCAGGGCAAAAGCGGTTCTCGTCCTCCGTGCTTGCTTTTTCTCAGAAAGAGCCGTGGTGTGCGTTTTCGCCGGAAAACGCGTTTTCGGCCGAAAACGTGTACGTTTGCACTTCCCCGCCACAGGGAAGCTGCTAGCCGGGAATTCTCTGCCTGGTTCTACCCGCTGCCCGGAACGCTACGCAGGGCAAAAGCGGTTCTCGTCCTCCGTGCTTGCTTTTTCTCAGAAAGAGCCGTGGTGTGCGTTTTCGCCGGAAAACGCGTTTTCGGCCGAAAACGTGTACGTTTGCACTTCCCCGCCACAGGGAAGCTGCTAGCCGGGAATTCTCTGCCTGGTTCTACCCGCTGCCCGGAACGCTACGCAGGGCAAAAGCGGTTCTCGTCCTCCGTGCTTGCTTTTTCTCAGAAAGAGCCGTGGTGTGCGATTTCGCCGGAAAACGCGTTTTCGGCCGAAAACGTGTACGTTTGCACTTCCCCGCCACAGGGAAGCTGCTAGCCGGGAATTCTCTCCCTGGTTCTACCCGCTGCCCGGAACGCTACGCAGGGCAAAAGCGGTTCTCGTCCTCCGTGCTTGCTTTTTCTCAGAAAGAGCCGTGGTGTGCGATTTCGCCGGAAAACGCGTTTTCGGCCGAAAACGTGTACGTTTGCACTTCCCCGCCACAGGGAAGCTGCTAGCCGGGAATTCTCTGCCTGGTTCTACCCGCTGCCCGGAACGCTACGCAGGGCAAAAGCGGTTCTCGTCCTCCGTGCTTGCTTTTTCTCAGAAAGAGCCGTGGTGTGCGTTTTCGCCGGAAAACGCGTTTTCGGCCGAAAACGTGTACGTTTGCACTTCCCCGCCACAGGGAAGCTGCTAGCCGGGAATTCTCTGCCTGGTTCTACCCGCTGCCCGGAACGCTACGCAGGGCAAAAGCGGTACTCGTCCTCCGTGCTTGCTTTTTCTCAGAAAGAGCCGTGGTGTGCGATTTCGCCGGAAAACGCGTTTTCGGCCGAAAACGTGTACGTTTGCACTTCCCCGCCACAGGGAAGCTGCTAGCCGGGAATTCTCTGCCTGGTTCTACCCGCTGCCCGGAACGCTACGCAGGGCAAAAGCGGTTCTCGTCCTCCGTGCTTGCTTTTTCTCAGAAAGAGCCGTGGTGTGCGTTTTCGCCGGAAAACGCGTTTTCGGCCGAAAACGTGTACGTTTGCACTTCCCCGCCACAGGGAAGCTGCTAGCCGGGAATTCTCTGCCTGGTTCTACCCGCTGCCCGGAACGCTACGCAGGGCAAAAGCGGTTCTCGTCCTCCGTGCTTGCTTTTTCTCAGAAAGAGCCGTGGTGTGCGTTTTCGCCGGAAAACGCGTTTTCGGCCGAAAACGTGTACGTTTGCACTTCCCCGCCACAGGGAAGCTGCTAGCCGGGAATTCTCTGCCTGGTTCTACCCGCTGCCCGGAACGCTACGCAGGGCAAAAGCGGTTCTCGTCCTCCGTGCTTGCTTTTTCTCAGAAAGAGCCGTGGTGTGCGATTTCGCCGGAAAACGCGTTTTCGGCCGAAAACGTGTACGTTTGCACTTCCCCGCCACAGGGAAGCTGCTAGCCGGGAATTCTCTGCCTGGTTCTACCCGCTGCCCGGAACGCTACGCAGGGCAAAAGCGGTTCTCGTCCTCCGTGCTTGCTTTTTCTCAGAAAGAGCCGTGGTGTGCGATTTCGCCGGAAAACGCGTTTTCGGCCGAAAACGTGTACGTTTGCACTTCCCCGCCACAGGGAAGCTGCTAGCCGGGAATTCTCTGCCTGGTTCTACCCGCTGCCCGGAACGCTACGCAGGGCAAAAGCGGTTCTCGTCCTCCGTGCTTGCTTTTTCTCAGAAAGAGCCGTGGTGTGCGTTTTCGCCGGAAAACGCGTTTTCGGCCGAAAACGTGTACGTTTGCACTTCCCCGCCACAGGGAAGCTGCTAGCCGGGAATTCTCTGCCTGGTTCTACCCGCTGCCCGGAACGCTACGCAGGGCAAAAGCGGTACTCGTCCTCCGTGCTTGCTTTTTCTCAGAAAGAGCCGTGGTGTGCGTTTTCGCCGGAAAACGCGTTTTCGGCCGAAAACGTGTACGTTTGCACTTCCCCGCCACAGGGAAGCTGCTAGCCGGGAATTCTCTGCGTGGTTCTAGCCGCTGCCCGGAACGCTACGCAGAGCAAAAGCGGTTCTCGTCCTCCGTGCTTGCTTTTTCTCAGAAAGAGCCGTGGAGTTCGATTTCGCCGGAAAACGCGTTTTCGGCCGAAAACGTGTACGTTTGCACTTCCCCGCCACAGGGAAGCTGCTAGCCGGGAATTCTCTGCCTGGTTCTACCCGCTGCCCGGAACGCTACGCAGGGCAAAAGCGGTTCTCGTCCTCCGTGCTTGCTTTTTCTCAGAAAGAGCCGTGGTGTGCGTTTTCGCCGGAAAACGCGTTTTCGGCCGCAAACGTGTACGTTTGCACTTCCCCGCCACAGGGAAGCTGCTAGCCGGGAATTCTCTGCCTGGTTCTACCCGCTGCCCGGAACGCTACGCAGGGCAAAAGCGGTTCTCGTCCTCCGTGCTTGCTTTTTCTCAGAAAGAGCCGTGGTGTGCGATTTCGCCGGAAAACGCGTTTTCGGCCGAAAACGTGTACGTTTGCACTTCCCCGCCACAGGGAAGCTGCTAGCCGGGAATTCTCTGCCTGGTTCTACCCGCTGCCCGGAACGCTACGCAGGGCAAAAGCGGTTCTCGTCCTCCGTGCTTGCTTTTTCTCAGAAAGAGCCGTGGTGTGCGATTTCGCCGGAAAACGCGTTTTCGGCCGAAAACGTGTACGTTTGCACTTGCCCGCCACAGGGAAGCTGCTAGCCGGGAATTCTCTGCCTGGTTCTACCCGCTGCCCGGAACGCTACGCAGAGCAAAAGCGGTTCTCGTCCTCCGTGCTTGCTTTTTCTCAGAAAGAGCCGTGGTGTGCGATTTCGCCGGAAAACGCGTTTTCGGCCGAAAACGTGTACGTTTGCACTTCCCCGCCACAGGGAAGCTGCTAGCCGGGAATTCTCTGCCTGGTTCTACCCGCTGCCCGGAACGCTACGCAGGGCAAAAGCGGTTCTCGTCCTCCGTGCTTGCTTTTTCTCAGAAAGAGCCGTGGTGTGCGATTTCGCCGGAAAACGCGTTTTCGGCCGAAAACGTGTACGTTTGCACTTCCCCGCCACAGGGAAGCTGCTAGCCGGGAATTCTCTGCCTGGTTCTACCCGCTGCCCGGAACGCTACGCAGGGCAAAAGCGGTTCTCGTCCTCCGTGCTTGCTTTTTCTCAGAAAGAGCCGTGGTGTGCGATTTCGCCGGAAAACGCGTTTTCGGTCGAAAACGTGTACGTTTGCACTTCCCCGCCACAGGGAAGCTGCTAGCCGGGAATTCTCTGCCTGGTTCTACCCGCTGCCCGGAACGCTACGCAGGGCAAAAGCGGTTCTCGTCCTCCGTGCTTGCTTTTTCTCAGAAAGAGCCGTGGTGTGCGATTTCGCCGGAAAACGCGTTTTCGGCCGAAAACGTGTACGTTTGCACTTGCCCGCCACAGGGAAGCTGCTAGCCGGGAATTCTCTGCCTGGTTCTACCCGCTGCCCGGAACGCTACGCAGGGCAAAAGCGGTTCTCGTCCTCCGTGCTTGCTTTTTCTCAGAAAGAGCCGTGGTGTGCGATTTCGCCGGAAAACGCGTTTTCGGCCGAAAACGTGTACGTTTGCACTTCCCCGCCACAGGGAAGCTGCTAGCCGGGAATTCTCTGCCTGGTTCTACCCGCTGCCCGGAACGCTACGCAGGGCAAAAGCGGTACTCGTCCTCCGTGCTTGCTTTTTCTCAGAAAGAGCCGTGGTGTGCGATTTCGCCGGAAAACGCGTTTTCGGCCGAAAACGTGTACGTTTGCACTTCCCCGCCACAGGGAAGCTGCTAGCCGGGAATTCTCTGCCTGGTTCTACCCGCTGCCCGGAACGCTACGCAGGGCAAAAGCGGTTCTCGTCCTCCGTGCTTGCTTTTTCTCAGAAAGAGCCGTGGTGTGCGATTTCGCCGGAAAACGCGTTTTCGGCCGAAAACGTGTACGTTTGCACTTCCCCGCCACAGGGAAGCTGCTAGCCGGGAATTCTCTGCCTGGTTCTACCCGCTGCCCGGAACGCTACGCAGGGCAAAAGCGGTTCTCGTCCTCCGTGCTTGCTTTTTCTCAGAAAGAGCCGTGGTGTGCGATTTCGCCGGAAAACGCGTTTTCGGCCGAAAACGTGTACGTTTGCACTTCCCCGCCACAGGGAAGCTGCTAGCCGGGAATTCTCTGCCTGGTTCTACCCGCTGCCCGGAACGCTACGCAGGGCAAAAGCGGTTCTCGTCCTCCGTGCTTGCTTTTTCTCAGAAAGAGACGTGGTGTGCTTTTTCGCCGGAAAACACGTTTTCGGCCGAAAACGTGTACGTTTGCACTTCCCCGCCACAGGGAAGCTGCTAGCCGGGAATTCTCTGCCTGGTTCTACCCGCTGCCCGGAACGCTACGCACGGCAAAAGCGGTTCTCGTCCTCCGTGCTTGCTTTTTCTCAGAAAGAGCCGTGGTGTGCGTTTTCGCCGGAAAACGCGTTTTCGGCCGAAAACGTGTACGTTTGCACTTCCCCGCCACAGGGAAGCTGCTAGCCGAGAATTCTCTGCCTGGTTCTACCCGCTGCCCGGAACGCTACGCAGGGCAAAAGCGGTTCTCGTCCTCCGTGCTTGCTTTTTCTCAGAAAGAGCCGTGGTGTGCGATTTCGCCGGAAAAGGCGTTTTCGGCCGAAAACGTGTACGTTTGCACTTCCCCGCCACAGGGAAGCTGCTAGCCGGGAATTCTCTGCCTGGTTCTACCCGCTGCCCGGAACGCTACGCAGGGCAAAAGCGGTTCTCGTCCTCCGTGCTTGCTTTTTCTCAGAAAGAGACGTGGTGTGCTTTTTCGCCGGAAAACACGTTTTCGGCCGAAAACGTGTACGTTTGCACTTCCCCGCCACAGGGAAGCTGCTAGCCGGGAATTCTCTGCCTGGTTCTACCCGCTGCCCGGAACGCTACGCAGGGCAAAAGCGGTTCTCGTCCTCCGTGCTTGCTTTTTCTCAGAAAGAGCCGTGGTGTGCGTTTTCGCCGGAAAACGCGTTTTCGGCCGAAAACGTGTACGTTTGCACTTCCCCGCCACAGGGAAGCTGCTAGCCGGGAATTCTCTGCCTGGTTCTACCCGCTGCCCGGAACGCTACGCAGGGCAAAAGCGGTTCTCGTCCTCCGTGCTTGCTTTTTCTCAGAAAGAGCCGTGGTGTGCGATTTCGCCGGAAAACGCGTTTTCGGCCGAAAACGTGTACGTTTGCACTTCCCCGCCACAGGGAAGCTGCTAGCCGGGAATTCTCTGCCTGGTTCTACCCGCTGCCCGGAACGCTACGCAGGGCAAAAGCGGTTCTCGTCCTCCGTGCTTGCTTTTTCTCAGAAAGAGCCGTGGTGTGCGATTTCGCCGGAAAACGCGTTTTCGGCCGAAAACGTGTACGTTTGCACTTCCCCGCCACAGGGAAGCTGCTAGCCGGGAATTCTCTGCCTGGTTCTACCCGCTGCCCGGAACGCTACGCAGGGCAAAAGCGGTTCTCGTCCTCCGTGCTTGCTTTTTCTCAGAAAGAGCTGTGGTGTGCGTTTTTGCCGGAAAACGCGTTTTCGGCCGAAAACGTGTACGTTTGCACTTCCCCGCCACAGGGAAGCTGCTAGCCGGGAATTCTCTGCCTGGTTCTACCCGCTGCCCGGAACGCTACGCAGGGCAAAAGCGGTTCTCGTCCTCCGTGCTTGCTTTTTCTCAGAAAGAGCCGTGGTGTGCGATTTCGCCGGAAAACGCGTTTTCGGCCGAAAACGTGTACGTTTGCACTTCCCCGCCACAGGGAAGCTGCTAGCCGGGAATTCTCTGCCTGGTTCTACGCGCTGCCCGGCACGCTACGCAGGGCAAAAGCGGTTCTCGTCCTCCGTGCTTGCTTTTTCTCAGAAAGAGCCGTGGTGTGCGTTTTCGCCGGAAAACGCGTTTTCGGCCGAAAAAGTGTACGTTTGCACTTCCCCGCCACAGGGAAGCTGCTAGCCGGGAATTCTCTGCCTGGTTCTACCCGCTGCCCGGAACGCTACGCAGGGCAAAAGCGGTTCTCGTCCTCCGTGCTTGCTTTTTCTCAGAAAGAGCCGTGGTGTGCGTTTTCGCCGGAAAACGCGTTTTCGGCCGAAAACGTGTACGTTTGCACTTCCCCGCCACAGGGAAGCTGCTAGCCGGGAATTCTCTGCCTGGTTCTACCCGCTGCCCGGAACGCTACGCAGGGCAAAAGCGGTTCTCGTCCTCCGTGCTTGCTTTTTCTCAGAAAGAGCCGTGGTGTGCGTTTTCGCCGGAAAACGCGTTTTCGGCCGAAAACGTGTACGTTTGCACTTCCCCGCCACAGGGAAGCTGCTAGCCGGGATTCTCTGCCTGGTTCTACCCGCTGCCCGGAACGCTACGCAAGGCAAAAGCGGTTCTCGTCCTCCGTGCTTGCTTTTTCTCAGAAAGAGCCGTGGTGTGCGATTTCGCCGGAAAACGCGTTTTCGGCCGAAAACGTGTACGTTTGCACTTCCCCGCCACAGGGAAGCTGCTAGCCGGGAATTCTCTGCCTGGTTCTACCCGCTGCCCGGAACGCTACGCATGGCAAAAGCGGTTCTCGTCCTCCGTGCTTGCTTTTTCTCAGAAAGAGCCGTGGTGTGCGATTTCGCCGGAAAACGCGTTTTCGGCCGAAAACGTGTACGTTTGCACTTGCCCGCCACAGGGAAGCTGCTAGCCGGGAATTCTCTGCCTGGTTCTAGCCGCTGCCCGGAACGCTACGCAGGGCAAAAGCGGTTCTCGTCCTCCGTGCTTGCTTTTTCTCAGAAAGAGCCGTGGTGTGCGTTTTCGCCGGAAAACGCGTTTTCGGCCGAAAACGTGTACGTTTGCACTTCCCCGCCACAGGGAAGCTGCTAGCCGGGAATTCTCTGCCTGGTTCTACCCGCTGCCCGGAACGCTACGCAGGGCAAAAGCGGTACTCGTCCTCCGTGCTTGCTTTTTCTCAGAAAGAGCCGTGGTGTGCGATTTCGCCGGAAAACGCGTTTTCGGCCGAAAACGTGTACGTTTGCACTTCCCCGCCACAGGGAAGCTGCTAGCCGGGAATTCTCTGCCTGGTTCTACCCGCTGCCCGGAACGCTACGCAGGGCAAAAGCGGTTCTCGTCCTCCGTGCTTGCTTTTTCTCAGAAAGAGCCGTGGTGTGCGTTTTCGCCGGAAAACGCGTTTTCGGCCGAAAACGTGTACGTTTGCACTTCCCCGCAACAGGGAAGCTGCTAGCCGGGAATTCTCTGCCTGGTTCTACCCGCTGCCCGGAACGCTACGCAGGGCAAAAGCGGTTCTCGTCCTCCGTGCTTGCTTTTTCTCAGAAAGAGCCGTGGTGTGCGTTTTCGCCGGAAAACGCGTTTTCGGCCGAAAACGTGTACGTTTGCACTTCCCCGCCACAGGGAAGCTGCTAGCCGGGAATTCTCTGCCTGGTTCTACCCGCTGCCCGGAACGCTACGCAGGGCAAAAGCGGTTCTCGTCCTCCGTGCTTGCTTTTTCTCAGAAAGAGCCGTGGTGTGCGATTTCGCCGGAAAACGCGTTTTCGGCCGAAAACGTGTACGTTTGCACTTCCCCGCCACAGGGAAGCTGCTAGCCGGGAATTCTCTGCCTGGTTCTACCCGCTGCCCGGAACGCTACGCAGGGCAAAAGCGGTTCTCGTCCTCCGTGCTTGCTTTTTCTCAGAAAGAGCCGTGGTGTGCGATTTCGCCGGAAAACGCGTTTTCGGCCGAAAACGTGTACGTTTGCACTTCCCCGCCACAGGGAAGCTGCTAGCCGGGAATTCTCTGCCTGGTTCTACCCGCTGCCCGGAACGCTACGCAGGGCAAAAGCGGTTCTCGTCCTCCGTGCTTGCTTTTTCTCAGAAAGAGCCGTGGTGTGCGTTTTCGCCGGAAAACGCGTTTTCGGCCGAAAACGTGTACGTTTGCACTTGCCCGCCACAGGGAAGCTGCTAGCCGGGAATTCTCTGCCTGGTTCTACCCGCTGCCCGGAACGCTACGCAGAGCAAAAGCGGTTCTCGTCCTCCGTGCTTGCTTTTTCTCAGAAAGAGCCGTGGTGTGCGATTTCGCCGGAAAACGCGTTTTCGGCCGAAAACGTGTACGTTTGCACTTCCCCGCCACAGGGAAGCTGCTAGCCGGGAATTCTCTGCCTGGTTCTACCCGCTGCCCGGAACGCTACGCAGGGCAAAAGCGGTTCTCGTCCTCCGTGCTTGCTTTTTCTCAGAAAGAGCCGTGGTGTGCGATTTCGCCGGAAAACGCGTTTTCGGCCGAAAACGTGTACGTTTGCACTTCCCCGCCACAGGGAAGCTGCTAGCCGGGAATTCTCTGCCTGGTTCTACCCGCTGCCCGGAACGCTACGCAGGGCAAAAGCGGTTCTCGTCCTCCGTGCTTGCTTTTTCTCAGAAAGAGCCGTGGTGTGCGATTTCGCCGGAAAACGCGTTTTCGGCCGAAAACGTGTACGTTTGCACTTGCCCGCCACAGGGAAGCTGCTAGCCGGGAATTCTCTGCCTGGTTCTACCCGCTGCCCGGAACGCTACGCAGGGCAAAAGCGGTTCTCGTCCTCCGTGCTTGCTTTTTCTCAGAAAGAGCCGTGGTGTGCGATTTCGCCGGAAAAACGCGTTTTCGGCCGAAAACGTGTACGTTTGCACTTCCCCGCCACAGGGAAGCTGCTAGCCGGGAATTCTCTGCCTGGTTCTACCCGCTGCCCGGAACGCTACGCAGGGCAAAAGCGGTACTCGTCCTCCGTGCTTGCTTTTTCTCAGAAAGAGCCGTGGTGTGCGATTTCGCCGGAAAACGCGTTTTCGGCCGAAAACGTGTACGTTTGCACTTCCCCGCCACAGGGAAGCTGCTAGCCGGGAATTCTCTGCCTGGTTCTACCCGCTGCCCGGAACGCTACGCAGGGCAAAAGCGGTTCTCGTCCTCCGTGCTTGCTTTTTCTCAGAAAGAGCCGTGGTGTGCGATTTCGCCGGAAAACGCGTTTTCGGCCGAAAACGTGTACGTTTGCACTTCCCCGCCACAGGGAAGCTGCTAGCCGGGAATTCTCTGCCTGGTTCTACCCGCTGCCCGGAACGCTACGCAGGGCAAAAGCGGTTCTCGTCCTCCGTGCTTGCTTTTTCTCAGAAAGAGCCGTGGTGTGCGATTTCGCCGGAAAACGCGTTTTCGGCCGAAAACGTGTACGTTTGCACTTCCCCGCCACAGGGAAGCTGCTAGCCGGGAATTCTCTGCCTGGTTCTACCCGCTGCCCGGAACGCTACGCAGGGCAAAAGCGGTTCTCGTCCTCCGTGCTTGCTTTTTCTCAGAAAGAGACGTGGTGTGCTTTTTCGCCGGAAAACACGTTTTCGGCCGAAAACGTGTACGTTTGCACTTCCCCGCCACAGGGAAGCTGCTAGCCGGGAATTCTCTGCCTGGTTCTACCCGCTGCCCGGAACGCTACGCACGGCAAAAGCGGTTCTCGTCCTCCGTGCTTGCTTTTTCTCAGAAAGAGCCGTGGTGTGCGTTTTCGCCGGAAAACGCGTTTTCGGCCGAAAACGTGTACGTTTGCACTTCCCCGCCACAGGGAAGCTGCTAGCCGAGAATTCTCTGCCTGGTTCTACCCGCTGCCCGGAACGCTACGCAGGGCAAAAGCGGTTCTCGTCCTCCGTGCTTGCTTTTTCTCAGAAAGAGCCGTGGTGTGCGATTTCGCCGGAAAAGGCGTTTTCGGCCGAAAACGTGTACGTTTGCACTTCCCCGCCACAGGGAAGCTGCTAGCCGGGAATTCTCTGCCTGGTTCTACCCGCTGCCCGGAACGCTACGCAGGGCAAAAGCGGTTCTCGTCCTCCGTGCTTGCTTTTTCTCAGAAAGAGACGTGGTGTGCTTTTTCGCCGGAAAACACGTTTTCGGCCGAAAACGTGTACGTTTGCACTTCCCCGCCACAGGGAAGCTGCTAGCCGGGAATTCTCTGCCTGGTTCTACCCGCTGCCCGGAACGCTACGCAGGGCAAAAGCGGTTCTCGTCCTCCGTGCTTGCTTTTTCTCAGAAAGAGCCGTGGTGTGCGTTTTCGCCGGAAAACGCGTTTTCGGCCGAAAACGTGTACGTTTGCACTTCCCCGCCACAGGGAAGCTGCTAGCCGGGAATTCTCTGCCTGGTTCTACCCGCTGCCCGGAACGCTACGCAGGGCAAAAGCGGTTCTCGTCCTCCGTGCTTGCTTTTTCTCAGAAAGAGCCGTGGTGTGCGATTTCGCCGGAAAACGCGTTTTCGGCCGAAAACGTGTACGTTTGCACTTCCCCGCCACAGGGAAGCTGCTAGCCGGGAATTCTCTGCCTGGTTCTACCCGCTGCCCGGAACGCTACGCAGGGCAAAAGCGGTTCTCGTCCTCCGTGCTTGCTTTTTCTCAGAAAGAGCCGTGGTGTGCGATTTCGCCGGAAAACGCGTTTTCGGCCGAAAACGTGTACGTTTGCACTTCCCCGCCACAGGGAAGCTGCTAGCCGGGAATTCTCTGCCTGGTTCTACCCGCTGCCCGGAACGCTACGCAGGGCAAAAGCGGTTCTCGTCCTCCGTGCTTGCTTTTTCTCAGAAAGAGCCGTGGTGTGCGTTTTTGCCGGAAAACGCGTTTTCGGCCGAAAACGTGTACGTTTGCACTTCCCCGCCACAGGGAAGCTGCTAGCCGGGAATTCTCTGCCTGGTTCTACGCGCTGCCCGGCACGCTACGCAGGGCAAAAGCGGTTCTCGTCCTCCGTGCTTGCTTTTTCTCAGAAAGAGCCGTGGTGTGCGTTTTCGCCGGAAAACGCGTTTTCGGCCGAAAACGTGTACGTTTGCACTTCCCGCCACAGGGAAGCTGCTAGCCGGGATTCTCTGCCTGGTTCTACCCGCTGCCCGGAACGCTACGCAAGGCAAAAGCGGTTCTCGTCCTCCGTGCTTGCTTTTTCTCAGAAAGAGCCGTGGTGTGCGATTTCGCCGGAAAACGCGTTTTCGGCCGAAAACGTGTACGTTTGCACTTCCCCGCCACAGGGAAGCTGCTAGCCGGGAATTCTCTGCCTGGTTCTACCCGCTGCCCGGAACGCTACGCATGGCAAAAGCGGTTCTCGTCCTCCGTGCTTGCTTTTTCTCAGAAAGAGCCGTGGTGTGCGATTTCGCCGGAAAACGCGTTTTCGGCCGAAAACGTGTACGTTTGCACTTGCCCGCCACAGGGAAGCTGCTAGCCGGGAATTCTCTGCCTGGTTCTAGCCGCTGCCCGGAACGCTACGCAGGGCAAAAGCGGTTCTCGTCCTCCGTGCTTGCTTTTTCTCAGAAAGAGCCGTGGTGTGCGATTTCGCCGGAAAACGCGTTTTCGGCCGAAAACGTGTACGTTTGCACTTCCCCGCCACAGGGAAGCTGCTAGCCGGGAATTCTCTGCCTGGTTCTACCCGCTGCCCGGAACGCTACGCAGGGCAAAAGCGGTTCTCGTCCTCCGTGCTTGCTTTTTCTCAGAAAGAGCCGTGGTGTGCGTTTTCGCCGGAAAACGAGTTTTCGGCCGAAAACGTATACGTTTGCACTTCCCCGCCACAGGGAAGCTGTTAGCCGGGAATTCTCTGCCTGGTTCTACCCGCTGCCCGGAACGCTACGCAGGGCAAAAGCGGTTCTCGTCCTCCGTGCTTGCTTTTTCTCAGAAAGAGCCGTGGTGTGCGTTTTCGCCGGAAAACGCGTTTTCGGCCGAAAACGTGTACGTTTGCACTTCCCCGCCACAGGGAAGCTGCTAGCCGGGAATTCTCTGCCTGGTTCTACCCGCTGCCCGGAACGCTACGCAGGGCAAAAGCGGTTCTCGTCCTCCGTGCTTGCTTTTTCTCAGAAAGAGCCGTGGTGTGCGATTTCGCCGGAAAACGCGTTTTCGGCCGAAAACGTGTACGTTTGCACTTCCCCGCCACAGGGAAGCTGCTAGCCGGGAATTCTCTGCCTGGTTCTACCCGCTGCCCGGAACGCTACGCAGGGCAAAAGCGGTTCTCGTCCTCCGTGCTTGCTTTTTCTCAGAAAGAGCCGTGGTGTGCGATTTCGCCGGAAAACGCGTTTTCGGCCAAAAACGTGTACGTTTGCACTTCCCCGCCACAGGGAAGCTGCTAGCCGGGAATTCTCTGCCTGGTTCTACCCGCTGCCCGGAACGCTACGCAGGGCAAAAGCGGTTCTCGTCCTCCGTGCTTGCTTTTTCTCAGAAAGAGCCGTGGTGTGCGTTTTCGCCGGAAAACGCGTTTTCGGCCGAAAACGTGTACGTTTGTACTTCCCCGCCACAGGGAAGCTGCTAGCCGGGAATTCTCTGCGTGGTTCTAGCCGCTGCCCGGAACGCTACGCAGAGCAAAAGCGGTTCTCGTCCTCCGTGCTTGCTTTTTCTCAGAAAGAGCCGTGGAGTTCGATTTCGCCGGAAAACGCGTTTTCGGCCGAAAACGTGTACGTTTGCACTTGCCCGCCACAGGGAAGCTGCTAGCCGGGAATTCTCTGCCTGGTTCTACCCGCTGCCCGGAACGCTACGCAGGGCAAAAGCAGTTCTCGTCCTCCGTGCTTGCTTTTTCTCAGAAAGAGCCGTGGTGTGCGTTTTCGCCGGAAAACGCGTTTTCGGCCGCAAACGTGTACGTTTGCACTTCCCCGCCACAGGGAAGCTGCTAGCCGGGAATTCTCTGCCTGGTTCTACCCGCTGCCCGGAACGCTACGCAGGGCAAAAGCGGTACTCGTCCTCCGTGCTTGCTTTTTCTCAGAAAGAGCCGTGGTGTGCGATTTCGCCGGAAAACGCGTTTTCGGCCGAAAACGTGTACGTTTGCACTTCCCCGCCACAGGGAAGCTGCTAGCCGAGAATTCTCTGCCTGGTTCTACCCGCTGCCCGGAACGCTACGCAGGGCAAAAGCGGTTCTCGTCCTCCGTGCTTGCTTTTTCTCAGAAAGAGCCGTGGTGTGCGATTTCGCCGGAAAAGGCGTTTTCGGCCGAAAACGTGTACGTTTGCACTTCCCCGCCACAGGGAAGCTGCTAGCCGGGAATTCTCTGCCTGGTTCTACCCGCTGCCCGGAACGCTACGCAGGGCAAAAGCGGTTCTCGTCCTCCGTGCTTGCTTTTTCTCAGAAAGAGACGTGGTGTGCTTTTTCGCCGGAAAACACGTTTTCGGCCGAAAACGTGTACGTTTGCACTTCCCCGCCACAGGGAAGCTGCTAGCCGGGAATTCTCTGCCTGGTTCTACCCGCTGCCCGGAACGCTACGCAGGGCAAAAGCGGTTCTCGTCCTCCGTGCTTGCTTTTTCTCAGAAAGAGCCGTGGTGTGCGTTTTCGCCGGAAAACGCGTTTTCGGCCGAAAACGTGTACGTTTGCACTTCCCCGCCACAGGGAAGCTGCTAGCCGGGAATTCTCTGCCTGGTTCTACCCGCTGCCCGGAACGCTACGCAGGGCAAAAGCGGTTCTCGTCCTCCGTGCTTGCTTTTTCTCAGAAAGAGCCGTGGTGTGCGATTTCGCCGGAAAACGCGTTTTCGGCCGAAAACGTGTACGTTTGCACTTCCCCGCCACAGGGAAGCTGCTAGCCGGGAATTCTCTGCCTGGTTCTACCCGCTGCCCGGAACGCTACGCAGGGCAAAAGCGGTTCTCGTCCTCCGTGCTTGCTTTTTCTCAGAAAGAGCCGTGGTGTGCGATTTCGCCGGAAAACGCGTTTTCGGCCGAAAACGTGTACGTTTGCACTTCCCCGCCACAGGGAAGCTGCTAGCCGGGAATTCTCTGCCTGGTTCTACCCGCTGCCCGGAACGCTACGCAGGGCAAAAGCGGTTCTCGTCCTCCGTGCTTGCTTTTTCTCAGAAAGAGCCGTGGTGTGCGTTTTTTGCCGGAAAACGCGTTTTCGGCCGAAAACGTGTACGTTTGCACTTCCCCGCCACAGGGAAGCTGCTAGCCGGGAATTCTCTGCCTGGTTCTACCCGCTGCCCGGAACGCTACGCAGGGCAAAAGCGGTTCTCGTCCTCCGTGCTTGCTTTTTCTCAGAAAGAGCCGTGGTGTGCGTTTTCGCCGGAAAACGCGTTTTCGGCCGAAAACGTGTACGTTTGCACTTCCCCGCCACAGGGAAGCTGCTAGCCGGGAATTCTCTGCCTGGTTCTACCCGCTGCCCGGAACGCTACGCAGGGCAAAAGCGGTTCTCGTCCTCCGTGCTTGCTTTTTCTCAGAAAGAGCCGTGGTGTGCGTTTTCGCCGGAAAACGCGTTTTCGGCCGAAAACGTGTACGTTTGCACTTGCCCGCCACAGGGAAGCTGCTAGCCGGGAATTCTCTGCCTGGTTCTACCCGCTGCCCGGAACGCTACGCAGGGCAAAAGCGGTTCTCGTCCTCCGTGCTTGCTTTTTCTCAGAAAGAGCCGTGGTGTGCGATTTCGCCGGAAAACGCGTTTTCGGCCGAAAACGTGTACGTTTGCACTTCCCCGCCACAGGGAAGCTGCTAGCCGGGATTTCTCTGCCTGGTTCTACCCGCTGCACGGAACGCTACGCAGGGCAAAAGCGGTTCTCGTCCTCCGTGCTTGCTTTATCTCAGAAAGAGCCGTGGTGTGCGTTTTCGCCGGAAAACGCGTTTTCGGCCGAAAACGTGTACGTTTGCACTTCCCCGCCACAGGGAAGCTGCTAGCCGGGAATTCTCTGCCTGGTTCTACCCGCTGCCCGGAACGCTACGCAGGGCAAAAGCGGTTCTCGTCCTCCGTGCTTGCTTTTTCTCAGAAAGAGCCGTGGTGTGCGATTTCGCCGGAAAACGCGTTTTCGGCCGAAAACGTGTACGTTTGCACTTCCCCGCCACAGGGAAGCTGCTAGCCGGGAATTCTCTGCCTGGTTCTACCCGCTGCCCGGAACGCTACGCAGGGCAAAAGCGGTTCTCGTCCTCCGTGCTTGCTTTTTCTCAGAAAGAGCCGTGGTGTGCGTTTTCGCCGGAAAACGCGTTTTCGGCCGAAAACGTGTACGTTTGCACTTCCCCGCCACAGGGAAGCTGCTAGCCGGGAATTCTCTGCCTGGTTCTACCCGCTGCCCGGAACGCTACGCAGAGCAAAAGCGGTTCTCGTCCTCCGTGCTTGCTTTTTCTCAGAAAGAGCCGTGGAGTTCGATTTCGCCGGAAAACGCGTTTTCGGCCGAAAACGTGTACGTTTGCACTTCCCCGCCACAGGGAAGCTGCTAGCCGGGAATTCTCTGCCTGGTTCTACCCGCTGCCCGGAACGCTACGCAGGGCAAAAGCGGTTCTCGTCCTCCGTGCTTGCTTTTTCTCAGAAAGAGCCGTGGTGTGCGTTTTCGCCGGAAAACGCGTTTTCGGCCGCAAACGTGTACGTTTGCACTTCCCCGCCACAGGGAAGCTGCTAGCCGGGAATTCTCTGCCTGGTTCTACCCGCTGCCCGGAACGCTACGCAGGGCAAAAGCGGTTCTCGTCCTCCGTGCTTGCTTTTTCTCAGAAAGAGCCGTGGTGTGCGATTTCGCCGGAAAACGCGTTTTCGGCCGAAAACGTGTACGTTTGCACTTGCCCGCCACAGGGAAGCTGCTAGCCGGGAATTCTCTGCCTGGTTCTACCCGCTGCCCGGAACGCTACGCAGAGCAAAAGCGGTTCTCGTTCTCCGTGCTTGCTTTTTCTCAGAAAGAGCCGTGGTGTGCGATTTCGCCGGAAAACGCGTTTTCGGCCGAAAACGTGTACGTTTGCACTTCCCCGCCACAGGGAAGCTGCTAGCCGGGAATTCTCTGCCTGGTTCTACCCGCTGCCCGGAACGCTACGCAGGGCAAAAGCGGTTCTCGTCCTCCGTGCTTGCTTTTTCTCAGAAAGAGCCGTGGTGTGCGATTTCGCCGGAAAACGCGTTTTCGGCCGAAAACGTGTACGTTTGCACTTCCCCGCCACAGGGAAGCTGCTAGCCGGGAATTCTCTGCCTGGTTCTACCCGCTGCCCGGAACGCTACGCAGGGCAAAAGCGGTTCTCGTCCTCCGTGCTTGCTTTTTCTCAGAAAGAGCCGTGGTGTGCGATTTCGCCGGAAAACGCGTTTTCGGTCGAAAACGTGTACGTTTGCACTTCCCCGCCACAGGGAAGCTGCTAGCCGGGAATTCTCTGCCTGGTTCTACCCGCTGCCCGGAACGCTACGCAGGGCAAAAGCGGTTCTCGTCCTCCGTGCTTGCTTTTTCTCAGAAAGAGCCGTGGTGTGCGATTTCGCCGGAAAACGCGTTTTCGGCCGAAAACGTGTACGTTTGCACTTGCCCGCCACAGGGAAGCTGCTAGCCGGGAATTCTCTGCCTGGTTCTACCCGCTGCCCGGAACGCTACGCAGGGCAAAAGCGGTTCTCGTCCTCCGTGCTTGCTTTTTCTCAGAAAGAGCCGTGGTGTGCGATTTCGCCGGAAAACGCGTTTTCGGCCGAAAACGTGTACGTTTGCACTTCCCCGCCACAGGGAAGCTGCTAGCCGGGAATTCTCTGCCTGGTTCTACCCGCTGCCCGGAACGCTACGCAGGGCAAAAGCGGTTCTCGTCCTCCGTGCTTGCTTTTTCTCAGAAAGAGCCGTGGTGTGCGATTTCGCCGGAAAACGCGTTTTCGGCCGAAAACGTGTACGTTTGCACTTCCCCGCCACAGGGAAGCTGCTAGCCGGGAATTCTCTGCCTGGTTCTACCCGCTGCCCGGAACGCTACGCAGGGCAAAAGCGGTTCTCGTCCTCCGTGCTTGCTTTTTCTCAGAAAGAGCCGTGGTGTGCGATTTCGCCGGAAAAGGCGTTTTCGGCCGAAAACGTGTACGTTTGCACTTCCCCGCCACAGGGAAGCTGCTAGCCGGGAATTCTCTGCCTGGTTCTACCCGCTGCCCGGAACGCTACGCAGGGCAAAAGCGGTTCTCGTCCTCCGTGCTTGCTTTTTCTCAGAAAGAGACGTGGTGTGCTTTTTCGCCGGAAAACACGTTTTCGGCCGAAAACGTGTACGTTTGCACTTCCCCGCCACAGGGAAGCTGCTAGCCGGGAATTCTCTGCCTGGTTCTACCCGCTGCCCGGAACGCTACGCACGGCAAAAGCGGTTCTCGTCCTCCGTGCTTGCTTTTTCTCAGAAAGAGCCGTGGTGTGCGTTTTCGCCGGAAAACGCGTTTTCGGCCGAAAACGTGTACGTTTGCACTTCCCCGCCACAGGGAAGCTGCTAGCCGAGAATTCTCTGCCTGGTTCTACCCGCTGCCCGGAACGCTACGCAGGGCAAAAGCGGTTCTCGTCCTCCGTGCTTGCTTTTTCTCAGAAAGAGCCGTGGTGTGCGATTTCGCCGGAAAAGGCGTTTTCGGCCGAAAACGTGTACGTTTGCACTTCCCCGCCACAGGGAAGCTGCTAGCCGGGAATTCTCTGCCTGGTTCTACCCGCTGCCCGGAACGCTACGCAGGGCAAAAGCGGTTCTCGTCCTCCGTGCTTGCTTTTTCTCAGAAAGAGACGTGGTGTGCGTTTTTTGCCGGAAAACGCGTTTTCGGCCGAAAACGTGTACGTTTGCACTTCCCCGCCACAGGGAAGCTGCTAGCCGGGAATTCTCTGCCTGGTTCTACCCGCTGCCCGGAACGCTACGCAGGGCAAAAGCGGTTCTCGTCCTCCGTGCTTGCTTTTTCTCAGAAAGAGCCGTGGTGTGCGATTTCGCCGGAAAACGCGTTTTCGGCCGAAAACGTGTACGTTTGCACTTCCCCGCCACAGGGAAGCTGCTAGCCGGGAATTCTCTGCCTGGTTCTACGCGCTGCCCGGCACGCTACGCAGGGCAAAAGCGGTTCTCGTCCTCCGTGCTTGCTTTTTCTCAGAAAGAGCCGTGGTGTGCGTTTTCGCCGGAAAACGCGTTTTCGGCCGAAAAAGTGTACGTTTGCACTTCCCCGCCACAGGGAAGCTGCTAGCCGGGAATTCTCTGCCTGGTTCTACCCGCTGCCCGGAACGCTACGCAGGGCAAAAGCGGTTCTCGTCCTCCGTGCTTGCTTTTTCTCAGAAAGAGCCGTGGTGTGCGTTTTCGCCGGAAAACGCGTTTTCGGCCGAAAACGTGTACGTTTGCACTTCCCCGCCACAGGGAAGCTGCTAGCCGGGAATTCTCTGCCTGGTTCTACCCGCTGCCAGGAACGCTACGCAGGGCAAAAGCGGTTCTCGTCCTCCGTGCTTGCTTTTTCTCAGAAAGAGCCGTGGTGTGCGTTTTCGCCGGAAAACGCGTTTTCGGCCGAAAACGTGTACGTTTGCACTTCCCCGCCACAGGGAAGCTGCTAGCCGGGATTCTCTGCCTGGTTCTACCCGCTGCCCGGAACGCTACGCAAGGCAAAAGCGGTTCTCGTACTCCGTGCTTGCTTTTTCTCAGAAAGAGCCGTGGTGTGCGATTTCGCCGGAAAACGCGTTTTCGTCCGAAAACGTGTACGTTTGCACTTCCCCGCCACAGGGAAGCTGCTAGCCGGGAATTCTCTGCCTGGTTCTACCCGCTGCCCGGAACGCTACGCAGGGCAAAAGCGGTTCTCGTCCTCCGTGCTTGCTTTTTCTCAGAAAGAGCCGTGGTGTGCGATTTCGCCGGAAAACGCGTTTTCGGCCGAAAACGTGTACGTTTGCACTTCCCCGCCACAGGGAAGCTGCTAGCCGGGAATTCTCTGCCTGGTTCTACGCGCTGCCCGGCACGCTACGCAGGGCAAAAGCGGTTCTCGTCCTCCGTGCTTGCTTTTTCTCAGAAAGAGCCGTGGTGTGCGTTTTCGCCGGAAAACGCGTTTTCGGCCGAAAAAGTGTACGTTTGCACTTCCCCGCCACAGGGAAGCTGCTAGCCGGGAATTCTCTGCCTGGTTCTACCCGCTGCCCGGAACGCTACGCAGGGCAAAAGCGGTTCTCGTCCTCCGTGCTTGCTTTTTCTCAGAAAGAGCCGTGGTGTGCGTTTTCGCCGGAAAACGCGTTTTCGGCCGAAAACGTGTACGTTTGCACTTCCCCGCCACAGGGAAGCTGCTAGCCGGGAATTCTCTGCCTGGTTCTACCCGCTGCCCGGAACGCTACGCAGGGCAAAAGCGGTTCTCGTCCTCCGTGCTTGCTTTTTCTCAGAAAGAGCCGTGGTGTGCGTTTTCGCCGGAAAACGCGTTTTCGGCCGAAAACGTGTACGTTTGCACTTCCCCGCCACAGGGAAGCTGCTAGCCGGGATTCTCTGCCTGGTTCTACCCGCTGCCCGGAACGCTACGCATGGCAAAAGCGGTTCTCGTCCTCCGTGCTTGCTTTTTCTCAGAAAGAGCCGTGGTGTGCGATTTCGCCGGAAAACGCGTTTTCGGCCGAAAACGTGTACGTTTGCACTTGCCCGCCACAGGGAAGCTGCTAGCCGGGAATTCTCTGCCTGGTTCTAGCCGCTGCCCGGAATGCTACGCAGGGCAAAAGCGGTTCTCGTCCTCCGTGCTTGCTTTTTCTCAGAAAGAGCCGTGGTGTGCGATTTCGCCGGAAAACGCGTTTTCGGCCGAAAACGTGTACGTTTGCACTTCCCCGCCACAGGGAAGCTGCTAGCCGGGAATTCTCTGCCTGGTTCTACCCGCTGCCCGGAACGCTACGCAGGGCAAAAGCGGTTCTCGTCCTCCGTGCTTGCTTTTTCTCAGAAAGAGCCGTGGTGTGCGTTTTCGCCGGAAAACGAGTTTTCGGCCGAAAACGTATACGTTTGCACTTCCCCGCCACAGGGAAGCTGCTAGCCGGGAATTCTCTGCCTGGTTCTACCCGCTGCCCGGAACGCTACGCAGGGCAAAAGCGGTTCTCGTCCTCCGTGCTTGCTTTTTCTCAGAAAGTGCCGTGGTGTGCGTTTTCGCCGGAAAACGCGTTTTCGGCCGAAAACGTGTACGTTTGCACTTCCCCGCCGCAGGGAAGCTGCTAGCCGGGAATTCTCTGCCTGGTTCTACCCGCTGCCCGGAACGCTACGCAGGGCAAAAGCGGTTCTCGTCCTCCGTGCTTGCTTTTTCTCAGAAAGAGCCGTGGTGTGCGTTTTCGCCGGAAAACGCGTTTTCGGCCGAAAACGTGTACGTTTGCACTTCCCCGCCACAGGGAAGCTGCTAGCCGGGAATTCTCTGCCTGGTTCTACCCGCTGCCCGGAACGCTACGCAGGGCAAAAGCGGTTCTCGTCCTCCGTGCTTGCTTTTTCTCAGAAAGAGCCGTGGTATGCGATTTCGCCGGAAAACGCGTTTTCGGCCGAAAACGTGTACGTTTGCACTTCCCCGCCACAGGGAAGCTGCTAGCCGGGAATTCTCTGCCTGGTTCTACGCGCTGCCCGGAACGCTACGCAGGGCAAAAGCGGTTCTCGTCCTCCGTGCTTGCTTTTTCTCAGAAAGAGCCGTGGAGTTCGATTTCGCCGGAAAACGCGTTTTCGGCCGAAAACGTGTACGTTTGCACTTCCCCGCCACAGGGAAGCTGCTAGCCGGGAATTCTCTGCCTGGTTCTACCCGCTGCCCGGAACGCTACGCAGGGCAAAAGCGGTTCTCGTCCTCCGTGCTTGCTTTTTCTCAGAAAGAGCCGTGGTGTGCGATTTCGCCGGAAAACGCGTTTTCGGCCGAAAACGTGTACGTTTGCACTTGCCCGCCACAGGGAAGCTGCTAGCCGGGAATTCTCTGCCTGGTTCTACCCGCTGCCCGGAACGCTACGCAGGGCAAAAGCGGTTCTCGTCCTCCGTGCTTGCTTTTTCTCAGAAAGAGCCGTGGTGTGCGTTTTCGCCGGAAAACGCGTTTTCGGCCGAAAACGTGTACGTTTGCACTTCCCCGCCACAGGGAAGCTGCTAGCCGGGAATTCTCTGCCTGGTTCTACCCGCTGCCCGGAACGCTACGCAGGGCAAAAGCGGTTCTCGTCCTCCGTGCTTGCTTTTTCTCAGAAAGAGCCGTGGTGTGCGATTTCGCCGGAAAACGCGTTTTCGGCCGAAAACGTGTACGTTTGCACTTCCCCACCACAGGGAAGCTGCTAGCCGGGAATTCTCTGCCTGGTTCTACCCGCTGCCCGGAACGCTACGCAGGGCAAAAGCGGTTCTCGTCCTCCGTGCTTGCTTTTTCTCAGAAAGAGCCGTGGTGTGCGATTTCGCCGGAAAACGCGTTTTCGGCCGAAAACGTGTACGTTTGCACTTGCCCGCCACAGGGAAGCTGCTAGCCGGGAATTCTCTGCCTGGTTCTACCCGCTGCCCGGAACGCTACGCAGGGCAAAAGCGGTTCTCGTCCTCCGTGCTTGCTTTTTCTCAGAAAGAGCCGTGGTGTGCGTTTTCGCCGGAAAACGCGTTTTCGGCCGAAAACGTGTACGTTTGCACTTCCCCGCCACAGGGAAGCTGCTAGCCGGGAATTCTCTGCCTGGTTCTACCCGCTGCCCGGAACGCTACGCAGGGCAAAAGCGGTTCTCGTCCTCCGTGCTTGCTTTTTCTCAGAAAGAGCCGTGGTGTGCGATTTCGCCGGAAAACGCGTTTTCGGCCGAAAACGTGTACGTTTGCACTTCCCCGCCACAGGGAAGCTGCTAGCCGGGAATTCTCTGCCTGGTTCTACCCGCTGCCCGGAACGCTACGCAGGGCAAAAGCGGTTCTCGTCCTCCGTGCTTGCTTTTTCTCAGAAAGAGCCGTGGTGTGCGTTTTCGCCGGAAAACGCGTTTTCGGCCGAAAACGTGTACGTTTGCACTTCCCCGCCACAGGGAAGCTGCTAGCCGGGAATTCTCTGCCTGGTTCTACCCGCTGCCCGGAACGCTACGCAGGGCAAAAGCGGTACTCGTCCTCCGTGCTTGCTTTTTCTCAGAAAGAGCCGTGGTGTGCGATTTCGCCGGAAAACGCGTTTTCGGCCGAAAACGTGTACGTTTGCACTTCCCCGCCACAGGGAAGCTGCTAGCCGGGAATTCTCTGCCTGGTTCTAGCCGCTGACCGGAACGCTACGCAGAGCAAAAGCGGTTCTCGTCCTCCGTGCTTGCTTTTTCTCAGAAAGAGCCGTGGTGTGCGATTTCGCCGGAAAACGCGTTTTCGGCCGAAAACGTGTACGTTTGCACTTCCCCGCCACAGGGAAGCTGCTAGCCGGGAATTCTCTGCCTGGTTCTACCCGCTGCCCGGAACGCTACGCAGGGCAAAAGCGGTTCTCGTCCTCCGTGCTTGCTTTTTCTCAGAAAGAGCCGTGGTGTGCGTTTTCGCCGGAAAACGCGTTTTCGGCCGAAACGTGTACGTTTGCACTTCCCCGCCACAGGGAAGCTGTTAGCCGGGAATTCTCTGCCTGGTTCTACCCGCTGCCCGGAACGCTACGCAGGGCAAAAGCTGTTCTCGTCCTCCGTGCTTGCTTTTTCTCAGAAAGAGCCGTGGTGTGCGTTTTCGCCGGAAAACGCGTTTTCGGCCGAAAACGTGTACGTTTGCACTTCCCCGCCACAGGGAAGCTGCTAGCCGGGAATTCTCTGCCTGGTTCTACCCGCTGCCCGGAACGCTACGCAGGGCAAAAGCGGTTCTCGTCCTCCGTGCTTGCTTTTTCTCAGAAAGAGCCGTGGTGTGCGATTTCGCCGGAAAACGCGTTTTCGGCCGAAAACGTGTACGTTTGCACTTCCCCGCCACAGGGAAGCTGCTAGCCGGGAATTCTCTGCCTGGTTCTACCCGCTGCCCGGAACGCTACGCAGGGCAAAAGCGGTTCTCGTCCTCCGTGCTTGCTTTTTCTCAGAAAGAGCCGTGGTGTGCGTTTTCGCCGGAAAACGCGTTTTCGGCCGAAAACGTGTACGTTTGCACTTCCCCGCCACAGGGAAGCTGCTAGCCCGGAATTCTCTGCCTGGTTCTACCCGCTGCCCGGAACGCTACGCAGGGCAAAAGCGGTTCTCGTCCTCCGTGCTTGCTTTTTCTCAGAAAGAGCCGTGGTGTGCGTTTTCGCCGGAAAACGCGTTTTCGGCCGAAAACGTGTACGTTTGCACTTCCCCGCCACAGGGAAGCTGCTAGCCGGGAATTCTCTGCCTGGTTCTACCCGCTGCCCGGAACGCTACGCAGGGCAAAAGCGGTTCTCGTCCTCCGTGCTTGCTTTTTCTCAGAAAGAGCCGTGGTGTGCGATTTCGCCGGAAAACACGTTTTCGGCCGAAAACGTGTACGTTTGCACTTCCCCGCCACAGGGAAGCTGCTAGCCGGGAATTCTCTGCCTGGTTCTACCCGCTGCCCGGAACGCTACGCAGGGCAAAAGCGGTTCTCGTCCTCCGTGCTTGCTTTTTCTCAGAAAGAGCCGTGGTGTGCGTTTTCGCCGGAAAACGCGTTTTCGGCCGAAAACGTGTACGTTTGCACTTCCCCGCCACAGGGAAGCTGCTAGCCGGGAATTCTCTGCCTGGTTCTACCCGCTGCCCGGAACGCTACGCAGGGCAAAAGCGGTACTCGTCCTCCGTGCTTGCTTTTTCTCAGAAAGAGCCGTGGTGTGCGATTTCGCCGGAAAACGCGTTTTCGGCCGAAAACGTGTACGTTTGCACTTCCCCGCCACAGGGAAGCTGCTAGCCGGGAATTCTCTGCCTGGTTCTAGCCGCTGACCGGAACGCTACGCAGAGCAAAAGCGGTTCTCGTCCTCCGTGCTTGCTTTTTCTCAGAAAGAGCCGTGGTGTGCGATTTCGCCGGAAAACGCGTTTTCGGCCGAAAACGTGTACGTTTGCACTTCCCCGCCACAGGGAAGCTGCTAGCCGGGAATTCTCTGCCTGGTTCTACCCGCTGCCCGGAACGCTACGCAGGGCAAAAGCGGTTCTCGTCCTCCGTGCTTGCTTTTTCTCAGAAAGAGCCGTGGTGTGCGTTTTCGCCGGAAAACGCGTTTTCGGCCGAAAACGTGTACGTTTGCACTTCCCCGCCACAGGGAAGCTGCTAGCCGGGAATTCTCTGCCTGGTTCTACCCGCTGCCCGGAACGCTACGCAGGGCAAAAGCGGTTCTCGTCCTCCGTGCTTGCTTTTTCTCAGAAAGAGCCGTGGTGTGCGTTTTCGCCGGAAAACGCGTTTTCGGCCGAAAACGTGTACGTTTGCACTTCCCCGCCACAGGGAAGCTGCTAGCCCGGAATTCTCTGCCTGGTTCTACCCGCTGCCCGGAACGCTACGCAGGGCAAAAGCGGTTCTCGTCCTCCGTGCTTGCTTTTTCTCAGAAAGAGCCGTGGTGTGCGTTTTCGCCGGAAAACGCGTTTTCGGCCGAAAACGTGTACTTTTGCACTTCCCCGCCACAGGGAAGCTGCTAGCCGGGAATTCTCTGCCTGGTTCTACCCGCTGCCCGGAACGCTACGCAGGGCAAAAGCGGTTCTCGTCCTCCGTGCTTGCTTTTTCTCAGAAAGAGCCGTGGTGTGCGATTTCGCCGGAAAACGCGTTTTCGGCCGAAAACGTGTACGTTTGCACTTCCCCGCCACAGGGAAGCTGCTAGCCGGGAATTCTCTGCCTGGTTCTACCCGCTGCCCGGAACGCTACGCAGGGCAAAAGCGGTTCTCGTCCTCCGTGCTTGCTTTTTCTCAGAAAGAGCCGTGGTGTGCGATTTCGCCGGAAAACGCGTTTTCGGCCGAAAACGTGTACGTTTGCACTTCCCCCCCACAGGGAAGCTGCTAGCCGGGAATTCTCTGCCTGGTTCTACCCGCTGCCCGGAACGCTACGCAGGGCAAAAGCGGTTCTCGTCCTCCGTGCTTGCTTTTTCTCAGAAAGAGCCGTGGTGTGCGATTTCGCCGGAAAACGCGTTTTCGGCCGAAAACGTGTACGTTTGCACTTGCCCGCCACAGGGAAGCTGCTAGCCGGGAATTCTCTGCCTGGTTCTACCCGCTGCCCGGAACGCTACGCAGGGCAAAAGCGGTTCTCGTCCTCCGTGCTTGCTTTTTCTCAGAAAGAGCCGTGGTGTGCGATTTCGCCGGAAAACGCGTTTTCGGCCGAAAACGTGTACGTTTGCACTTCCCCGCCACAGGGAAGCTGCTAGCCGGGAATTCTCTGCCTGGTTCTACCCGCTGCCCGGAACGCTACGCAGGGCAAAAGCGGTTCTCGTCCTCCGTGCTTGCTTTTTCTCAGAAAGAGCCGTGGTGTGCGTTTTCGCCGGAAAACGCGTTTTCGGCCGAAAACGTGTACGTTTGCACTTCCCCGCCACAGGGAAGCTGCTAGCCGGGAATTCTCTGCCTGGTTCTACCCGCTGCCCGGAACGCTACGCAGGGCAAAAGCGGTTCTCGTCCTCCGTGCTTGCTTTTTCTCAGAAAGAGCCGTGGTGTGCGATTTCGCCGGAAAACGCGTTTTCGGCCGAAAACGTGTACGTTTGCACTTCCCCGCCACAGGGAAGCTGCTAGCCGGGAATTCTCTGCCTGGTTCTACCCGCTGCCCGGAACGCTACGCAGGGCAAAAGCGGTTCTCGTCCTCCGTGCTTGCTTTTTCTCAGAAAGAGCCGTGGTGCGCGTTTTCGCCGGAAAACGCGTTTTCGGCCGAAAACGTGTACGTTTGCACTTCCCCGCCACAGGGAAGCTGCTAGCCGGGAATTCTCTGCCTGCTTCTACCCGCTGCCCGGAACGCTACGCAGGGCAAAAGCGGTTCTCGTCCTCCGTGCTTGCTTTTTCTCAGAAAGAGCCGTGGTGTGCGATTTCGCCGGAAAACGCGTTTTCGGCCGAAAACGTGTACGTTTGCACTTCCCCGCCACAGGGAAGCTGCTAGCCGGGAATTCTCTGCCTGGTTCTACCCGCTGCCCGGAACGCTACGCAGGGCAAAAGCGGTACTCGTCCTCCGTGCTTGCTTTTTCTCAGAAAGAGCCGTGGTGTGCGATTTCGCCGGAAAACGCGTTTTCGGCCGAAAACGTGTACGTTTGCACTTCCCCGCCACAGGGAAGCTGCTAGCCGGGAATTCTCTGCCTGGTTCTACCCGCTGCCCGGAACGCTACGCAGGGCAAAAGCGGTACTCGTCCTCCGTGCTTGCTTTTTCTCAGAAAGAGCCGTGGTGTGCGATTTCGCCGGAAAACGCGTTTTCGGCCGAAAACGTGTACGTTTGCACTTCCCCGCCACAGGGAAGCTGCTAGCCGGGAATTCTCTGCCTGGTTCTACCCGCTGCCCGGAACGCTACGCAGGGCAAAAGCGGTACTCGTCCTCCGTGCTTGCTTTTTCTCAGAAAGAGCCGTGGTGTGCGATTTCGCCGGAAAACGCGTTTTCGGCCGAAAACGTGTACGTTTGCACTTGCCCGCCACAGGGAAGCTGCTAGCCGGGAATTCTCTGCGTGGTTCTAGCCGCTGCCCGGAACGCTACGCAGAGCAAAAGCGGTTTCTCGTCCTCCGTGCTTGCTTTTTCTCAGAAAGAGCCGTGGAGTTCGATTTCGCCGGAAAACGCGTTTTCGGCCGAAAACGTGTACGTTTGCACTTCCCCGCCACAGGGAATCTGCTAGCCGGGAATTCTCTGCCTGGTTCTACCCGCTGCCCGGAACGCTACGCAGGGCAAAAGCGGTTCTCGTCCTCCGTGCTTGCTTTTTCTCAGAAAGAGCCGTGGTGTGCGTTTTCGCCGGAAAACGCGTTTTCGGCCGAAAACGTGTACGTTTGCACTTCCCCGCCACAGGGAAGCTGCTAGCCGGGAATTCTCTGCCTGGTTCTACCCGCTGCCCGGAACGCTACGCAGGGCAAAAGCGGTTCTCGTCCTCCGTGCTTGCTTTTTCTCAGAAAGAGCCGTGGTGTGCGATTTCGCCGGAAAACGCGTTTTCGGCCGAAAACGTGTACGTTTGCACTTCCCCGCCACAGGGAAGCTGCTAGCCGGGAATTCTCTGCCTGGTTCTACCCGCTGCCCGGAACGCTACGCAGGGCAAAAGCGGTTCTCGTCCTCCGTGCTTGCTTTTTCTCAGAAAGAGCCGTGGTGTGCGTTTTCGCCGGAAAACGCGTTTTCGGCCGAAAACGTGTACGTTTGCACTTCCCCGCCACAGGGAAGCTGCTAGCCGGGAATTCTCTGCCTGGTTCTACCCGCTGCCCGGAACGCTACGCAGGGCAAAAGCGGTTCTCGTCCTCCGTGCTTGCTTTTTCTCAGAAAGAGCCGTGGTGTGCGATTTCGCCGGAAAACGCGTTTTCGGCCGAAAACGTGTACGTTTGCACTTCCCCGCCACAGGGAAGCTGTTAGCCGGGAATTCTCTGCCTGGTTCTACCCGCTGCCCGGAACGCTACGCAGGGCAAAAGCGGTTCTCGTCCTCCGTGCTTGCTTTTTCTCAGAAAGAGCCGTGGTGTGCGATTTTCGCCGGAAAACGCGTTTTCGGCCGAAAACGTGTACGTTTGCACTTCCCCGCCACAGGGAAGCTGCTAGCCGGGAATTCTCTGCCTGGTTCTACCCGCTGCCCGGAACGCTACGCAGGGCAAAAGCGGTTCTCGTCCTCCGTGCTTGCTTTTTCTCAGAAAGAGCCGTGGTGTGCGATTTCGCCGGAAAACGCGTTTTCGGCCGAAAACGTGTACGTTTGCACTTCCCCGCCACAGGGAAGCTGCTAGCCGGGAATTCTCTGCCTGGTTCTACCCGCTGCCCGGAACGCTACGCAGGGCAAAAGCGGTTCTCGTCCTCCGTGCTTGCTTTTTCTCAGAAAGAGCCGTGGTGTGCGTTTTCGCCGGAAAACGCGTTTTCGGCCGAAAACGTGTACGTTTGCACTTCCCCGCCACAGGGAAGCTGCTAGCCGGGAATTCTCTGCCTGGTTCTACCCGCTGCCCGGAACGCTACGCAGGGCAAAAGCGGTTCTCGTCCTCCGTGCTTGCTTTTTCTCAGAAAGAGCCGTGGTGTGCGATTTCGCCGGAAAACGCGTTTTCGGCCGAAAACGTGTACGTTTGCACTTCCCCCCCACAGGGAAGCTGCTAGCCGGGAATTCTCTGCCTGGTTCTACCCGCTGCCCGGAACGCTACGCAGGGCAAAAGCGGTTCTCGTCCTCCGTGCTTGCTTTTTCTCAGAAAGAGCCGTGGTGTGCGATTTCGCCGGAAAACGCGTTTTCGGCCGAAAACGTGTACGTTTGCACTTCCCCGCCACAGGGAAGCTGCTAGCCGGGAATTCTCTGCCTGGTTCTACCCGCTGCCCGGAACGCTACGCAGAGCAAAAGCGGTTCTCGTCCTCCGTGCTTGCTTTTTCTCAGAAAGAGCAGTGGTGTGCGATTTCGCCGGAAAACGCGTTTTCGGCCGAAAACGTGTACGTTTGCACTTCCCCGCCACAGGGAAGCTGCTAGCCGGGATTCTCTGCCTGGTTCTACCCGCTGCCCGGAACGCTACGCAGGGCAAAAGCGGTTCTCGTCCTCCGTGCTTGCTTTTTCTCAGAAAGAGCCGTGGTGTGCGATTTCGCCGGAAAACGCGTTTTCGGCCGAAAACGTGTACGTTTGCACTTCCCCGCCACAGGGAAGCTGCTAGCCGGGAATTCTCTGCCTGGTTCTACCCGCTGCCCGGAACGCTACGCAGAGCAAAAGCGGTTCTCGTCCTCCGTGCTTGCTTTTTCTCAGAAAGAGCCGTGGTGTGCGATTTCGCCGGAAAACGCGTTTTCGGCCGAAAACGTGTACGTTTGCACTTCCCCGCCACAGGGAAGCTGCTAGCCGGGAATTCTCTGCCTGGTTCTACCCGCTGCCCGGAACGCTACGCAGGGCAAAAGCGGTTCTCGTCCTCCGTGCTTGCTTTTTCTCAGAAAGAGCCGTGGTGTGCGATTTCGCCGGAAAACGCGTTTTCGGCCGAAAACGTGTACGTTTGCACTTCCCCGCCACAGGGAAGCTGCTAGCCGGGAATTCTCTGCCTGGTTCTACCCGCTGCCCGGAACGCTACGCAGGGCAAAAGCGGTTCTCGTCCTCCGTGCTTGCTTTTTCTCAGAAAGAGCCGTGGTGTGCGATTTCGCCGGAAAACGCGTTTTCGGCCGAAAACGTGTACGTTTGCACTTCCCCCGCCACAGGGAAGCTGCTAGCCGGGAATTCTCTGCCTGGTTCTACCCGCTGCCCGGAACGCTACGCAGGGCAAAAGCGGTTCTCGTCCTCCGTGCTTGCTTTTTCTCAGAAAGAGCCGTGGTGTGCGATTTCGCCGGAAAACGCGTTTTCGGCCGAAAACGTGTACGTTTGCACTTCCCCGCCACAGGGAAGCTGCTAGTCGGGAATTCTCTGCCTGGTTCTACCCGCTGCCCGGAACGCTACGCAGGGCAAAAGCGGTTCTCGTCCTCCGTGCTTGCTTTTTCTCAGAAAGAGCCGTGGTGTGCGATTTCGCCGGAAAACGCGTTTTCGGCCGAAAACGTGTACGTTTGCACTTCCCCGCCACAGGGAAGCTGCTAGCCGGGAATTCTCTGCCTGGTTCTACCCGCTGCCCGGAACGCTACGCAGGGCAAAAGCGGTTCTCGTCCTCCGTGCTTGCTTTTTCTCAGAAAGAGCCGTGGTGTGCGATTTCGCCGGAAAACGCGTTTTCGGCCGAAAACGTGTACGTTTGCACTTCCCCGCCACAGGGAAGCTGCTAGCCGGGAATTCTCTGCCTGGTTCTACCCGCTGCCCGGAACGCTACGCAGGGCAAAAGCGGTTCTCGTCCTCCGTGCTTGCTTTTTCTCAGAAAGAGCCGTGGTGTGCGATTTCGCCGGAAAACGCGTTTTCGGCCGAAAACGTGTACGTTTGCACTTCCCCGCCACAGGGAAGCTGCTAGCCGGGAATTCTCTGCCTGGTTCTACCCGCTGCCCGGAACGCTACGCAGGGCAAAAGCGGTTCTCGTCCTCCGTGCTTGCTTTTTCTCAGAAAGAGCCGTGGTGTGCGATTTCGCCGGAAAACGCGTTTTCGGCCGAAACGTGTACGTTTGCACTTCCCCGCCACAGGGAAGCTGCTAGCCGGGAATTCTCTGCCTGGTTCTACCCGCTGCCCGGAACGCTACGCAGGGCAAAAGCGGTTCTCGTCCTCCGTGCTTGCTTTTTCTCAGAAAGAGCCGTGGTGTGCGATTTCGCCGGAAAACGCGTTTTCGCCGAAAACGTGTACGTTTGCACTTCCCCGCCACAGGGAAGCTGCTAGCCGGGAATTCTCTGCCTGGTTCTACCCGCTGCCCGGAACGCTACGCAGGGCAAAAGCGGTTCTCGTCCTCCGTGCTTGCTTTTTCTCAGAAAGAGCCGTGGTGTGCGTTTTCGCCGGAAAACGCGTTTTCGGCCGAAAACGTGTACGTTTGCACTTCCCCGCCACAGGGAAGCTGCTAGCCGGGAATTCTCTGCCTGGTTCTACCCGCTGCCCGGAACGCTACGCAGGGCAAAAGCGGTTCTCGTCCTCCGTGCTTGCTTTTTCTCAGAAAGAGCCGTGGTGTGCGTTTTCGCCGGAAAACGCGTTTTCGGCCGAAAACGTGTACGTTTGCACTTCCCCGCCACAGGGAAGCTGCTAGCCGGGAATTCTCTGCCTGGTTCTACCCGCTGCCCGGAACGCTACGCAGGGCAAAAGCGGTTCTCGTCCTCCGTGCTTGCTTTTTCTCAGAAAGAGCCGTGGTGTGCGTTTTCGCCGGAAAACGCGTTTTCGGCCGAAAACGTGTACGTTTGCACTTCCCCGCCACAGGGAAGCTGCTAGCCGGGAATTCTCTGCCTGGTTCTACCCGCTGCCCGGAACGCTACGCAGGGCAAAAGCGGTTCTCGTCCTCCGTGCTTGCTTTTTCTCAGAAAGAGCCGTGGTGTGCGTTTTCGCCGGAAAACGCGTTTTCGGCCGAAAACGTGTACGTTTGCACTTCCCCGCCACAGGGAAGCTGCTAGCCGGAATTCTCTGCCTGGTTCTACCCGCTGCCCGGAACGCTACGCAGGGCAAAAGCGGTTCTCGTCCTCCGTGCTTGCTTTTTCTCGGAAAGAGCCGTGGTGTGCGTTTTCGCCGGAAAACGCGTTTTCGGCCGAAAACGTGTACGTTTGCACTTCCCCGCCACAGGGAAGCTGCTAGCCGGGAATTCTCTGCCTGGTTCTACCCGCTGCCCGGAACGCTACGCAGGGCAAAAGCGGTTCTCGTCCTCCGTGCTTGCTTTTTCTCAGAAAGAGCCGTGGTGTGCGATTTCGCCGGAAAACGCGTTTTCGGCCGAAAACGTGTACGTTTGCACTTCCCCGCCAGAGGGAAGCTGCTAGCCGGGACTTCTCTGCCTGGTTCTACCCGCTGCCCGGAACGCTACGCAGGGCAAAAGCGGTTCTCGTCCTCCGTGCTTGCTTTTTCTCAGAAAGAGCCGTGGTGTGCGATTTCGCCGGAAAACGCGTTTTCGGCCGAAAACGTGTACGTTTGCACTTCCCCGCCACAGGGAAGCTGCTAGCCGGGAATTCTCTGCCTGGTTCTACCCGCTGCCCGGAACGCTACGCAGGGCAAAAGCGGTTCTCGTCCTCCGTGCTTGCTTTTTCTCAGAAAGAGCCGTGGTGTGCGATTTCGCCGGAAAACGCGTTTTCGGCCGAAAACGTGTACGTTTGCACTTCCCCGCCACAGGGAAGCTGCTAGCCGGGAATTCTCTGCCTGGTTCTACCCGCTGCCCGGAACGCTACGCAGGGCAAAAGCGGTTCTCGTCCTCCGTGCTTGCTTTTTCTCAGAAAGAGCCGTGGTGTGCGTTTTCGCCGGAAAACGCGTTTTCGGCCGAAAACGTGTACGTTTGCACTTCCCCGCCACAGGGAAGCTGCTAGCCGGGAATTCTCTGCCTGGTTCTACCCGCTGCCCGGAACGCTACGCAGGGCAAAAGCGGTTCTCGTCCTCCGTGCTTGCTTTTTCTCAGAAAGAGCCGTGGTGTGCGTTTTCGCCGGAAAACGCGTTTTCGGCCGAAAACGTGTACGTTTGCACTTCCCCGCCACAGGGAAGCTGCTAGCCGGGAATTCTCTGCCTGGTTCTACCCGCTGCCCGGAACGCTACGCAGGGCAAAAGCGGTTCTCGTCCTCCGTGCTTGCTTTTTCTCAGAAAGAGCCGTGGTGTGCGTTTTCGCCGGAAAACGCGTTTTCGGCCGAAAACGTGTACGTTTGCACTTCCCCGCCACAGGGAAGCTGCTAGCCGGGAATTCTCTGCCTGGTTCTACCCGCTGCCCGGAACGCTACGCAGGGCAAAAGCGGTTCTCGTCCTCCGTGCTTGCTTTTTCTCAGAAAGAGCCGTGGTGTGCGTTTTCGCCGGAAAACGCGTTTTCGGCCGAAAACGTGTACGTTTGCACTTCCCCGCCACAGGGAAGCTGCTAGCCGGGAATTCTCTGCCTGGTTCTACCCGCTGCCCGGAACGCTACGCAGGGCAAAAGCGGTTCTCGTCCTCCGTGCTTGCTTTTTCTCAGAAAGAGCCGTGGTGTGCGTTTTCGCCGGAAAACGCGTTTTCGGCCGAAAACGTGTACGTTTGCACTTCCCCGCCACAGGGAAGCTGCTAGCCGGGAATTCTCTGCCTGGTTCTACCCGCTGCCCGGAACGCTACGCAGGGCAAAAGCGGTTCTCGTCCTCCGTGCTTGCTTTTTCTCAGAAAGAGCCGTGGTGTGCGATTTCGCCGGAAAACGCGTTTTCGGCCGAAAACGTGTACGTTTGCACTTCCCCGCCACAGGGAAGCTGCTAGCCGGGAATTCTCTGCCTGGTTCTACCCGCTGCCCGGAACGCTACGCAGGGCAAAAGCGGTTCTCGTCCTCCGTGCTTGCTTTTTCTCAGAAAGAGCCGTGGTGTGCGTTTTCGCCGGAAAACGCGTTTTCGGCCGAAAACGTGTACGTTTGCACTTCCCCGCCACAGGGAAGCTGCTAGCCGGGAATTCTCTGCCTGGTTCTACCCGCTGCCCGGAACGCTACGCAGGGCAAAAGCGGTTCTCGTCCTCCGTGCTTGCTTTTTCTCAGAAAGAGCCGTGGTGTGCGATTTCGCCGGAAAACGCGTTTTCGGCCGAAAACGTGTACGTTTGCACTTCCCCGCCACAGGGAAGCTGCTAGCCGGGAATTCTCTGCCTGGTTCTACCCGCTGCCCGGAACGCTACGCAGGGCAAAAGCGGTTCTCGTCCTCCGTGCTTGCTTTTTCTCAGAAAGAGCCGTGGTGTGCGTTTTCGCCGGAAAACGCGTTTTCGGCCGAAAACGTGTACGTTTGCACTTCCCCGCCACAGGGAAGCTGCTAGCCGGGAATTCTCTGCCTGGTTCTACCCGCTGCCCGGAACGCTACGCAGGGCAAAAGCGGTTCTCGTCCTCCGTGCTTGCTTTTTCTCAGAAAGAGCCGTGGTGTGCGATTTCGCCGGAAAAGGCGTTTTCGGCCGAAAACGTGTACGTTTGCACTTCCCCGCCACAGGGAAGCTGCTAGCCGGGAATTCTCTGCCTGGTTCTACCCGCTGCCCGGAACGCTACGCAGGGCAAAAGCGGTTCTCGTCCTCCGTGCTTGCTTTTTCTCAGAAAGAGCCGTGGTGTGCGATTTCGCCGGAAAACGCGTTTTCGGCCGAAAACGTGTACGTTTGCACTTCCCCCGCCACAGGGAAGCTGCTAGCCGGTAATTCTCTGCCTGGTTCTACCCGCTGCCCGGAACGCTACGCAGGGCAAAAGCGGTTCTCGTCCTCCGTGCTTGCTTTTTCTCAGAAAGAGCCGTGGTGTGCGATTTCGCCGGAAAACGCGTTTTCGGCCGAAAACGTGTACGTTTGCACTTCCCCGCAACAGGGAAGCTGCTAGCCGGGAATTCTCTGCCTGGTTCTACCCGCTGCCCGGAACGCTACGCAGGGCAAAAGCGGTTCTCGTCCTCCGTGCTTTCGTTTTCTCAGAAAGAGCCGTGGTGTGCGTTTTCGCCGGAAAACGCGTTTTCGGCCGAAAACGTGTACGTTTGCACTTCCCCGCCACAGGGAAGCTGCTAGCCGGGAATTCTCTGCCTGGTTCTACCCGCTGCCCGGAACGCTACGCAGGGCAAAAGCGGTTCTCGTCCTCCGTGCTTGCTTTTTCTCAGAAAGAGCCGTGGTGTGCGATTTTTGCCGGAAAACGCGTTTTCGGCCGAAAACGTGTACGTTTGCACTTCCCCGCCACAGGGAAGCTGCTAGCCGGGAATTCTCTGCCTGGTTCTACCCGCTGCCCGGAACGCTACGCAGGGCAAAAGCGGTTCTCGTCCTCCGTGCTTGCTTTTTCTCAGAAAGAGCCGTGGTGTGCGATTTCGCCGGAAAACACGTTTTCGGCCGAAAACGTGTACGTTTGCACTTCCCCGCCACAGGGAAGCTGCTAGCCGGGAATTCTCTGCCTGGTTCTACCCGCTGCCCGGAACGCTACGCAGGGCAAAAGCGGTTCTCGTCCTCCGTGTTTGCTTTTCCTCAGAAAGAGCCGTGGTGTGCGATTTCGCCGGAAAACGCGTTTTCGGCCGAAAACGTGTACGTTTGCACTTCCCCGCCACAGGGAAGCTGCTAGCCGGGAATTCTCTGCCTGGTTCTACCCGCTGCCCGGAACGCTACGCAGGGCAAAAGCGGTTCTCGTCCTCCGTGCTTGCTTTTTCTCAGAAAGAGCCGTGGTGTGCGTTTTCGCCGGAAAACGCGTTTTCGGCCGAAAACGTGTACGTTTGCACTTCCCCGCCACAGGGAAGCTGCTAGCCGGGAATTCTCTGCCTGGTTCTACCCGCTGCCCGGAACGCTACGCAGGGCAAAAGCGGTTCTCGTCCTCCGTGCTTGCTTTTTCTCAGAAAGAGCCGTGGTGTGCGTTTTCGCCGGAAAACGCGTTTTCGGCCGAAAACGTGTACGTTTGCACTTCCCCGCCACAGGGAAGCTGCTAGCCGGGAATTCTCTGCCTGGTTCTACCCGCTGCCCGGAACGCTACGCAGGGCAAAAGCGGTTCTCGTCCTCCGTGCTTGCTTTTTCTCAGAAAGAGCCGTGGTGTGCGATTTCGCCGGAAAACGCGTTTTCGGCCGAAAACGTGTACGTTTGCACTTCCCGGCCACAGGGAAGCTGCTAGCCGGGAATTCTCTGCCTGGTTCTACCCGCTGCCCGGAACTCTACGCAGGGCAAAAGCGGTTCTCGTCCTCCGTGCTTGCTTTTTCTCAGAAAGAGCCGTGGTGTGCGATTTCGCCGGAAAACGCGTTTTCGGCCGAAAACGTGTACGTTTGCACTTCCCCGCCACAGGGAAGCTGCTAGCCGGGAATTCTCTGCCTGGTTCTACCCGCTGCCCGGAACGCTACGCAGGGCAAAAGCGGTTCTCGTCCTCCGTGCTTGCTTTTTCTCAGAAAGAGCCGTGGTGTGCGATTTCGCCGGAAAACGCGTTTTCGGCCGAAAACGTGTACGTTTGCACTTCCCCGCCACAGGGAAGCTGCTAGCCGGGAATTCTCTGCCTGGTTCTACCCGCTGCCCGGAACGCTACGCAGGGCAAAAGCGGTTCTCGTCCTCCGTGCTTGCTTTTTCTCAGAAAGAGCCGTGGTGTGCGTTTTCGCCGGAAAACGCGTTTTCGGCCGAAAACGTGTACGTTTGCACTTTCCCGCCACAGGGAAGCTGCTAGCCGGTAATTCTCTGCCTGGTTCTACCCGCTGCCCGGAACGCTACGCAGGGCAAAAGCGGTTCTCGTCCTCCGTGCTTGCTTTTTCTCAGAAAGAGCCGTGGTGTGCGATTTCGCCGGAAAACGCGTTTTCGGCCGAAAACGTGTACGTTTGCACTTCCCCGCCACAGGGAAGCTGCTAGCCGGGAATTCTCTGCCTGGTTCTACCCGCTGCCCGGAACGCTACGCAGGGCAAAAGCGGTTCTCGTCCTCCGTGCTTGCTTTTTCTCAGAAAGAGCCGTGGTGTGCGATTTCGCCGGAAAACGCGTTTTCGGCCGAAAACGTGTACGTTTGCACTTCCCCGCAACAGGGAAGCTGCTAGCCGGGAATTCTCTGCCTGGTTCTACCCGCTGCCCGGAACGCTACGCAGGGCAAAAGCGGTTCTCGTCCTCCGTGCTTTCGTTTTCTCAGAAAGAGCCGTGGTGTGCGTTTTCGCCGGAAAACGCGTTTTCGGCCGAAAACGTGTACGTTTGCACTTCCCCGCCACAGGGAAGCTGCTAGCCGGGAATTCTCTGCCTGGTTCTACCCGCTGCCCGGAACGCTACGCAGGGCAAAAGCGGTTCTCGTCCTCCGTGCTTGCTTTTTCTCAGAAAGAGCCGTGGTGTGCGATTTTTGCCGGAAAACGCGTTTTCGGCCGAAAACGTGTACGTTTGCACTTCCCCGCCACAGGGAAGCTGCTAGCCGGGAATTCTCTGCCTGGTTCTACCCGCTGCCCGGAACGCTACGCAGGGCAAAAGCGGTTCTCGTCCTCCGTGCTTGCTTTTTCTCAGAAAGAGCCGTGGTGTGCGATTTCGCCGGAAAACACGTTTTCGGCCGAAAACGTGTACGTTTGCACTTCCCCGCCACAGGGAAGCTGCTAGCCGGGAATTCTCTGCCTGGTTCTACCCGCTGCCCGGAACGCTACGCAGGGCAAAAGCGGTTCTCGTCCTCCGTGTTTGCTTTTCCTCAGAAAGAGCCGTGGTGTGCGATTTCGCCGGAAAACGCGTTTTCGGCCGAAAACGTGTACGTTTGCACTTCCCCGCCACAGGGAAGCTGCTAGCCGGGAATTCTCTGCCTGGTTCTACCCGCTGCCCGGAACGCTACGCAGGGCAAAAGCGGTTCTCGTCCTCCGTGCTTGCTTTTTCTCAGAAAGAGCCGTGGTGTGCGTTTTCGCCGGAAAACGCGTTTTCGGCCGAAAACGTGTACGTTTGCACTTCCCCGCCACAGGGAAGCTGCTAGCCGGGAATTCTCTGCCTGGTTCTACCCGCTGCCCGGAACGCTACGCAGGGCAAAAGCGGTTCTCGTCCTCCGTGCTTGCTTTTTCTCAGAAAGAGCCGTGGTGTGCGTTTTCGCCGGAAAACGCGTTTTCGGCCGAAAACGTGTACGTTTGCACTTCCCCGCCACAGGGAAGCTGCTAGCCGGGAATTCTCTGCCTGGTTCTACCCGCTGCCCGGAACGCTACGCAGGGCAAAAGCGGTTCTCGTCCTCCGTGCTTGCTTTTTCTCAGAAAGAGCCGTGGTGTGCGATTTCGCCGGAAAACGCGTTTTCGGCCGAAAACGTGTACGTTTGCACTTCCCGGCCACAGGGAAGCTGCTAGCCGGGAATTCTCTGCCTGGTTCTACCCGCTGCCCGGAACTCTACGCAGGGCAAAAGCGGTTCTCGTCCTCCGTGCTTGCTTTTTCTCAGAAAGAGCCGTGGTGTGCGATTTCGCCGGAAAACGCGTTTTCGGCCGAAAACGTGTACGTTTGCACTTCCCCGCCACAGGGAAGCTGCTAGCCGGGAATTCTCTGCCTGGTTCTACCCGCTGCCCGGAACGCTACGCAGGGCAAAAGCGGTTCTCGTCCTCCGTGCTTGCTTTTTCTCAGAAAGAGCCGTGGTGTGCGATTTCGCCGGAAAACGCGTTTTCGGCCGAAAACGTGTACGTTTGCACTTCCCCGCCACAGGGAAGCTGCTAGCCGGGAATTCTCTGCCTGGTTCTACCCGCTGCCCGGAACGCTACGCAGGGCAAAAGCGGTTCTCGTCCTCCGTGCTTGCTTTTTCTCAGAAAGAGCCGTGGTGTGCGTTTTCGCCGGAAAACGCGTTTTCGGCCGAAAACGTGTACGTTTGCACTTTCCCGCCACAGGGAAGCTGCTAGCCGGTAATTCTCTGCCTGGTTCTACCCGCTGCCCGGAACGCTACGCAGGGCAAAAGCGGTTCTCGTCCTCCGTGCTTGCTTTTTCTCAGAAAGAGCCGTGGTGTGCGATTTCGCCGGAAAACGCGTTTTCGGCCGAAAACGTGTACGTTTGCACTTCCCCGCCACAGGGAAGCTGCTAGCCGGGAATTCTCTGCCTGGTTCTACCCGCTGCCCGGAACGCTACGCAGGGCAAAAGCGGTTCTCGTCCTCCGTGCTTGCGTTTTCTCAGAAAGAGCCGTGGTGTGCGTTTTCGCCGGAAAACGCGTTTTCGGCCGAAAACGTGTACGTTTGCACTTCCCCGCCACAGGGAAGCTGCTAGCCGGGAATTCTCTGCCTGGTTCTACCCGCTGCCCGGAACGCTACGCAGGGCAAAAGCGGTTCTCGTCCTCCGTGCTTGCTTTTTCTCAGAAAGAGCCGTGGTGTGCGATTTCGCCGGAAAACGCGTTTTCGGCCGAAAACGTGTACGTTTGCACTTCCCCGCCACAGGGAAGCTGCTAGCCGGGAATTCTCTGCCTGGTTCTACCCGCTGCCCGGAACGCTACGCAGGGCAAAAGCGGTTCTCGTCCTCCGTGCTTGCGTTTTCTCAGAAAGAGCCGTGGTGTGCGTTTTCGCCGGAAAACGCGTTTTCGGCCGAAAACGTGTACGTTTGCACTTCCCCGCCACAGGGAAGCTGCTAGCCGGGAATTCTCTGCCTGGTTCTACCCGCTGCCCGGAACGCTACGCAGGGCAAAAGCGGTTCTCGTCCTCCGTGCTTGCTTTTTCTCAGAAAGAGCCGTGGTGTGCGATTTCGCCGGAAAACGCGTTTTCGGCCGAAAACGTGTACGTTTGCACTTCCCGGCCACAGGGAAGCTGCTAGCCGGGAATTCTCTGCCTGGTTCTACCCGCTGCCCGGAACGCTACGCAGGGCAAAAGCGGTTCTCGTCCTCCGTGCTTGCTTTTTCTCAGAAAGAGCCGTGGTGTGCGTTTTCGCCGGAAAACGCGTTTTCGGCCGAAAACGTGTACGTTTGCACTTCCCCGCCACAGGGAAGCTGCTAGCCGGGAATTCTCTGCCTGGTTCTACCCGCTGCCCGGAACGCTACGCAGGGCAAAAGCGGTTCTCGTCCTCCGTGCTTGCTTTTTCTCAGAAAGAGCCGTGGTGTGCGATTTCGCCGGAAAACGCGTTTTCGGCCGAAAACGTGTACGTTTGCACTTCCCCGCCACAGGGAAGCTGCTAGCCGGGAATTCTCTGCCTGGTTCTACCCGCTGCCCGGAACGCTACGCAGGGCAAAAGCGGTTCTCGTCCTCCGTGTTTGCTTTTCCTCAGAAAGAGCCGTGGTGTGCGATTTCGCCGGAAAACGCGTTTTCGGCCGAAAACGTGTACGTTTGCACTTCCCCGCCACAGGGAAGCTGCTAGCCGGGAATTCTCTGCCTGGTTCTACCCGCTGCCCGGAACGCTACGCAGGGCAAAAGCGGTTCTCGTCCTCCGTGCTTGCTTTTTCTCAGAAAGAGCCGTGGTGTGCGATTTCGCCGGAAAACGCGTTTTCGGCCGAAAACGTGTACGTTTGCACTTCCCCGCCACAGGGAAGCTGCTAGCCGGGAATTCTCTGCCTGGTTCTACCCGCTGCCCGGAACGCTACGCAGGGCAAAAGCGGTTCTCGTCCTCCGTGCTTGCTTTTTCTCAGAAAGAGCCGTGGTGTGCGTTTTCGCCGGAAAACGCGTTTTCGGCCGAAAACGTGTACGTTTGCACTTCCCCGCCACAGGGAAGCTGCTAGCCGGGAATTCTCTGCCTGGTTCTACCCGCTGCCCGGAACGCTACGCAGGGCAAAAGCGGTTCTCGTCCTCCGTGCTTGCTTTTTCTCAGAAAGAGCCGTGGTGTGCGTTTTCGCCGGAAAACGCGTTTTCGGCCGAAAACGTGTACGTTTGCACTTCCCCGCCACAGGGAAGCTGCTAGCCGGGAATTCTCTGCCTGGTTCTACCCGCTGCCCGGAACGCTACGCAGGGCAAAAGCGGTTCTCGTCCTCCGTGCTTGCTTTTTCTCAGAAAGAGCCGTGGTGTGCGTTTTCGCCGGAAAACGCGTTTTCGGCCGAAAACGTGTACGTTTGCACTTTCCCGCCACAGGGAAGCTGCTAGCCGGTAATTCTCTGCCTGGTTCTACCCGCTGCCCGGAACGCTACGCAGGGCAAAAGCGGTTCTCGTCCTCCGTGCTTGCTTTTTCTCAGAAAGAGCCGTGGTGTGCGATTTCGCCGGAAAACGCGTTTTCGGCCGAAAACGTGTACGTTTGCACTTCCCCGCCACAGGGAAGCTGCTAGCCGGGAATTCTCTGCCTGGTTCTACCCGCTGCCCGGAACGCTACGCAGGGCAAAAGCGGTTCTCGTCCTCCGTGCTTGCGTTTTCTCAGAAAGAGCCGTGGTGTGCGTTTTCGCCGGAAAACGCGTTTTCGGCCGAAAACGTGTACGTTTGCACTTCCCCGCCACAGGGAAGCTGCTAGCCGGGAATTCTCTGCCTGGTTCTACCCGCTGCCCGGAACGCTACGCAGGGCAAAAGCGGTTCTCGTCCTCCGTGCTTGCTTTTTCTCAGAAAGAGCCGTGGTGTGCGATTTCGCCGGAAAACGCGTTTTCGGCCGAAAACGTGTACGTTTGCACTTCCCCGCCACAGGGAAGCTGCTAGCCGGGAATTCTCTGCCTGGTTCTACCCGCTGCCCGGAACGCTACGCAGGGCAAAAGCGGTTCTCGTCCTCCGTGCTTGCGTTTTCTCAGAAAGAGCCGTGGTGTGCGTTTTCGCCGGAAAACGCGTTTTCGGCCGAAAACGTGTACGTTTGCACTTCCCCGCCACAGGGAAGCTGCTAGCCGGGAATTCTCTGCCTGGTTCTACCCGCTGCCCGGAACGCTACGCAGGGCAAAAGCGGTTCTCGTCCTCCGTGCTTGCTTTTTCTCAGAAAGAGCCGTGGTGTGCGATTTCGCCGGAAAACGCGTTTTCGGCCGAAAACGTGTACGTTTGCACTTCCCCGCCACAGGGAAGCTGCTAGCCGGGAATTCTCTGCCTGGTTCTACCCGCTGCCCGGAACGCTACGCAGGGCAAAAGCGGTTCTCGTCCTCCGTGCTTGCTTTTTCTCAGAAAGAGCCGTGGTGTGCGTTTTCGCCGGAAAACGCGTTTTCGGCCGAAAACGTGTACGTTTGCACTTCCCCGCCACAGGGAAGCTGCTAGCCGGGAATTCTCTGCCTGGTTCTACCCGCTGCCCGGAACGCTACGCAGGGCAAAAGCGGTTCTCGTCCTCCGTGCTTGCTTTTTCTCAGAAAGAGCCGTGGTGTGCGATTTCGCCGGAAAACGCGTTTTCGGCCGAAAACGTGTACGTTTGCACTTCCCCGCCACAGGGAAGCTGCTAGCCGGGAATTCTCTGCCTGGTTCTACCCGCTGCCCGGAACGCTACGCAGGGCAAAAGCGGTTCTCGTCCTCCGTGTTTGCTTTTCCTCAGAAAGAGCCGTGGTGTGCGATTTCGCCGGAAAACGCGTTTTCGGCCGAAAACGTGTACGTTTGCACTTCCCCGCCACAGGGAAGCTGCTAGCCGGGAATTCTCTGCCTGGTTCTACCCGCTGCCCGGAACGCTACGCAGGGCAAAAGCGGTTCTCGTCCTCCGTGCTTGCTTTTTCTCAGAAAGAGCCGTGGTGTGCGATTTCGCCGGAAAACGCGTTTTCGGCCGAAAACGTGTACGTTTGCACTTCCCCGCCACAGGGAAGCTGCTAGCCGGGAATTCTCTGCCTGGTTCTACCCGCTGCCCGGAACGCTACGCAGGGCAAAAGCGGTTCTCGTCCTCCGTGCTTGCTTTTTCTCAGAAAGAGCCGTGGTGTGCGTTTTCGCCGGAAAACGCGTTTTCGGCCGAAAACGTGTACGTTTGCACTTCCCCGCCACAGGGAAGCTGCTAGCCGGGAATTCTCTGCCTGGTTCTACCCGCTGCCCGGAACGCTACGCAGGGCAAAAGCGGTTCTCGTCCTCCGTGCTTGCTTTTTCTCAGAAAGAGCCGTGGTGTGCGTTTTCGCCGGAAAACGCGTTTTCGGCCGAAAACGTGTACGTTTGCACATCCCCGCCAGAGGGAAGCTTCTAGCCGGGAATTCTCTGCCTGGTTCTACCCGCTGCCCGGAACGCTACGCAGGGCAAAAGCGGTTCTCGTCCTCCGTGCTTGCTTTTTCTCAGAAAGAGCCGTGGTGTGCGTTTTCGCCGGAAAACGCGTTTTCGGCCGAAAACGTGTACGTTTGCACATCCCCGCCAGAGGGAAGCTTCTAGCCGGGAATTCTCTGCCTGGTTCTACCCGCTGCCCGGAACGCTACGCAGGGCAAAAGCGGTTCTCGTCCTCCGTGCTTGCTTTTTCTCAGAAAGAGCCGTGGTGTGCGATTTCGCCGGAAAACGCGTTTTCGGCCGAAAACGTGTACGTTTGCACTTCCCGGCCACAGGGAAGCTGCTAGCCGGGAATTCTCTGCCTGGTTCTACCCGCTGCCCGGAACGCTACGCAGGGCAAAAGCGGTTCTCGTCCTCCGTGCTTGCTTTTTCTCAGAAAGAGCCGTGGTGTGCGTTTTCGCCGGAAAACGCGTTTTCGGCCGAAAACGTGTACGTTTGCACTTCCCCGCCACAGGGAAGCTGCTAGCCGGGAATTCTCTGCCTGGTTCTACCCGCTGCCCGGAACGCTACGCAGGGCAAAAGCGGTTCTCGTCCTCCGTGCTTGCTTTTTCTCAGAAAGAGCCGTGGTGTGCGTTTTCCCCGGAAAACGCGTTTTCGGCCGAAAACGTGTACGTTTGCACTTCCCCGCCACAGGGAAGCTGCTAGCCGGGAATTCTCTGCCTGGTTCTACCCGCTGCCCGGAACGCTACGCAGGGCAAAAGCGGTTCTCGTCCTCCGTGCTTGCTTTTTCTCAGAAAGAGCCGTGGTGTGCGTTTTCGCCGGAAAACGCGTTTTCGGCCGAAAACGTGTACGTTTGCACTTCCCCGCCACAGGGAAGCTGCTAGCCGGGAATTCTCTGCCTGGTTCTACCCGCTGCCCGGAACGCTACGCAGGGCAAAAGCGGTTCTCGTCCTCCGTGCTTGCTTTTTCTCAGAAAGAGCCGTGGTGTGCGTTTTCGCCGGAAAACGCGTTTTCGGCCGAAAACGTGTACGTTTGCACATCCCCGCCAGAGGGAAGCTTCTAGCCGGGAATTCTCTGCCTGGTTCTACCCGCTGCCCGGAACGCTACGCAGGGCAAAAGCGGTTCTCGTCCTCCGTGCTTGCTTTTTCTCAGAAAGAGCCGTGGTGTGCGTTTTCGCCGGAAAACGCGTTTTCGGCCGAAAACGTGTACGTTTGCACATCCCCGCCAGAGGGAAGCTTCTAGCCGGGAATTCTCTGCCTGGTTCTACCCGCTGCCCGGAACGCTACGCAGGGCAAAAGCGGTTCTCGTCCTCCGTGCTTGCTTTTTCTCAGAAAGAGCCGTGGTGTGCGATTTCGCCGGAAAACGCGTTTTCGGCCGAAAACGTGTACGTTTGCACTTCCCGGCCACAGGGAAGCTGCTAGCCGGGAATTCTCTGCCTGGTTCTACCCGCTGCCCGGAACGCTACGCAGGGCAAAAGCGGTTCTCGTCCTCCGTGCTTGCTTTTTCTCAGAAAGAGCCGTGGTGTGCGTTTTCGCCGGAAAACGCGTTTTCGGCCGAAAACGTGTACGTTTGCACTTCCCCGCCACAGGGAAGCTGCTAGCCGGGAATTCTCTGCCTGGTTCTACCCGCTGCCCGGAACGCTACGCAGGGCAAAAGCGGTTCTCGTCCTCCGTGCTTGCTTTTTCTCAGAAAGAGCCGTGGTGTGCGTTTTCGCCGGAAAACGCGTTTTCGGCCGAAAACGTGTACGTTTGCACTTCCCCGCCACAGGGAAGCTGCTAGCCGGGAATTCTCTGCCTGGTTCTACCCGCTGCCCGGAACGCTACGCAGGGCAAAAGCGGTTCTCGTCCTCCGTGCTTGCTTTTTCTCAGAAAGAGCCGTGGTGTGCGATTTCGCCGGAAAACGCGTTTTCGGCCGAAAACGTGTACGTTTGCACTTCCCCGCCACAGGGAAGCTGCTAGCCGGGAATTCTCTGCCTGGTTCTACCCGCTGCCCGGAACGCTACGCAGGGCAAAAGCGGTTCTCGTCCTCCGTGCTTGCTTTTTCTCAGAAAGAGCCGTGGTGTGCGATTTCGCCGGAAAACGCGTTTTCGGCCGAAAACGTGTACGTTTGCACTTCCCCGCCACAGGGAAGCTGCTAGCCGGGAATTCTCTGCCTGGTTCTACCCGCTGCCCGGAACGCTACGCAGGGCAAAAGCGGTTCTCGTCCTCCGTGCTTGCTTTTTCTCAGAAAGAGCCGTGGTGTGCGTTTTCGCCGGAAAACGCGTTTTCGGCCGAAAACGTGTACGTTTGCACTTCCCCGCCACAGGGAAGCTGCTAGCCGGGAATTCTCTGCCTGGTTCTACCCGCTGCCCGGAACGCTACGCAGGGCAAAAGCGGTTCTCGTCCTCCGTGCTTGCTTTTTCTCAGAAAGAGCCGTGGTGTGCGTTTTCGCCGGAAAACGCGTTTTCGGCCGAAAACGTGTACGTTTGCACTTCCCCGCCACAGGGAAGCTGCTAGCCGGGAATTCTCTGCCTGGTTCTACCCGCTGCCCGGAACGCTACGCAGGGCAAAAGCGGTTCTCGTCCTCCGTGCTTGCTTTTTCTCAGAAAGAGCCGTGGTGTGCGTTTTCGCCGGAAAACGCGTTTTCGGCCGAAAACGTGTACGTTTGCACTTCCCCGCCACAGGGAAGCTGCTAGCCGGGAATTCTCTGCCTGGTTCTACCCGCTGCCCGGAACGCTACGCAGGGCAAAAGCGGTTCTCGTCCTCCGTGCTTGCTTTTTCTCGGAAAGAGCCGTGGTGTGCGATTTCGCCGGAAAACGCGTTTTCGGCCGAAAACGTGTACGTTTGCACTTCCCCGCCACAGGGAAGCTGCTAGCCGGGAATTCTCTGCCTGGTTCTACCCGCTGCCCGGAACGCTACGCAGGGCAAAAGCGGTTCTCGTCCTCCGTGCTTGCTTTTTCTCAGAAAGAGCCGTGGTGTGCGATTTCGCCGGAAAACGCGTTTTCGGCCGAAAACGTGTACGTTTGCACTTCCCCGCCACAGGGAAGCTGCTAGCCGGGAATTCTCTGCCTGGTTCTACCCGCTGCCCGGAACGCTACGCAGGGCAAAAGCGGTTCTCGTCCTCCGTGCTTGCTTTATCTCAGAAAGAGCCGTGGTGTGCGTTTTCGCCGGAAAACGCGTTTTCGGCCGAAAACGTGTACGTTTGCACTTCCCCGCCACAGGGAAGCTGCTAGCCGGGAATTCTCTGCCTGGTTCTACCCGCTGCCCGGAACGCTACGCAGGGCAAAAGCGGTTCTCGTCCTCCGTGCTTGCTTTTTCTCGGAAACAGCCGTGGTGTGCGTTTTCGCCGGAAAACGCGTTTTCGGCCGAAAACGTGTACGTTTGCACTTCCCCGCCACAGGGAAGCTGCTAGCCGGGAATTCTCTGCCTGGTTCTACCCGCTGCCCGGAACGCTACGCAGGGCAAAAGCGGTTCTCGTCCTCCGTGCTTGCTTTTTCTCAGAAAGAGCCGTGGTGTGCGATTTCGCCGGAAAAGGCGTTTTCGGCCGAAAACGTGTACGTTTGCACTTCCCCGCCACAGGGAAGCTGCTAGCCGGGAATTCTCTGCCTGGTTCTACCCGCTGCCCGGAACGCTACGCAGGGCAAAAGCGGTTCTCGTCCTCCGTGCTTGCTTTTTCTCAGAAAGAGCCGTGGTGTGCGTTTTCGCCGGAAAACGCGTTTTCGGCCGAAAACGTGTACGTTTGCACTTCCCCGCCACAGGGAAGCTGCTAGCCGGGAATTCTCTGCCTGGTTCTACCCGCTGCCCGGAACGCTACGCAGGGCAAAAGCGGTTCTCGTCCTCCGTGCTTGCTTTTTCTCAGAAAGAGCCGTGGTGTGCGATTTCGCCGGAAAACGCGTTTTCGGCCGAAAACGTGTACGTTTGCACTTCCCCGCCACAGGGAAGCTGCTAGCCGGGAATTCTCTGCCTGGTTCTACCCGCTGCCCGGAACGCTACGCAGGGCAAAAGCGGTTCTCGTCCTCCGTGCTTGCTTTTTCTCAGAAAGAGCCGTGGTGTGCGTTTTCGCCGGAAAACGCGTTTTCGGCCGAAAACGTGTACGTTTGCACTTCCCCGCCACAGGGAAGCTGCTAGCCGGGAATTCTCTGCCTGGTTCTACCCGCTGCCCGGAACGCTACGCAGGGCAAAAGCGGTTCTCGTCCTCCGTGCTTGCTTTTTCTCAGAAAGAGCCGTGGTGTGCGTTTTCGCCGGAAAACGCGTTTTCGGCCGAAAACGTGTACGTTTGCACTTCCCCGCCACAGGGAAGCTGCTAGCCGGGAATTCTCTGCCTGGTTCTACCCGCTGCCCGGAACGCTACGCAGGGCAAAAGCGGTTCTCGTCCTCCGTGCTTGCTTTTTCTCAGAAAGAGCCGTGGTGTGCGTTTTCGCCGGAAAACGCGTTTTCGGCCGAAAACGTGTACGTTTGCACTTCCCCGCCACAGGGAAGCTGCTAGCCGGGAATTCTCTGCCTGGTTCTACCCGCTGCCCGGAACGCTACGCAGGGCAAAAGCGGTTCTCGTCCTCCGTGCTTGCTTTATCTCAGAAAGAGCCGTGGTGTGCGATTTCGCCGGAAAACGCGTTTTCGGCCGAAAACGTGTACGTTTGCACTTCCCCGCCACAGGGAAGCTGCTAGCCGGGAATTCTCTGCCTGGTTCTACCCGCTGCCCGGAACGCTACGCAGGGCAAAAGCGGTTCTCGTCCTCCGTGCTTGCTTTTTCTCAGAAAGAGCCGTGGTGTGCGTTTTCGCCGGAAAACGCGTTTTCGGCCGAAAACGTGTACGTTTGCACTTCCCCGCCACAGGGAAGCTGCTAGCCGGGAATTCTCTGCCTGGTTCTACCCGCTGCCCGGAACGCTACGCAGGGCAAAAGCGGTTCTCGTCCTCCGTGCTTGCTTTTTCTCAGAAAGAGCCGTGGTGTGCGTTTTCGCCGGAAAACGCGTTTTCGGCCGAAAACGTGTACGTTTGCACTTCCCCGCCACAGGGAAGCTGCTAGCCGGGAATTCTCTGCCTGGTTCTACCCGCTGCCCGGAACGCTACGCAGGGCAAAAGCGGTTCTCGTCCTCCGTGCTTGCTTTTTCTCAGAAAGAGCCGTGGTGTGCGTTTTCGCCGGAAAACGCGTTTTCGGCCGAAAACGTGTACGTTTGCACTTCCCCGCCACAGGGAAGCTGCTAGCCGGGAATTCTCTGCCTGGTTCTACCCGCTGCCCGGAACGCTACGCAGGGCAAAAGCGGTTCTCGTCCTCCGTGCTTGCTTTTTCTCAGAAAGAGCCGTGGTGTGCGTTTTCGCCGGAAAACGCGTTTTCGGCCGAAAACGTGTACGTTTGCACTTCCCCGCCACAGGGAAGCTGCTAGCCGGGAATTCTCTGCCTGGTTCTACCCGCTGCCCGGAACGCTACGCAGGGCAAAAGCGGTTCTCGTCCTCCGTGCTTGCTTTTTCTCAGAAAGAGCCGTGGTGTGCGTTTTCGCCGGAAAACGCGTTTTCGGCCGAAAACGTGTACGTTTGCACTTCCCCGCCACAGGGAAGCTGCTAGCCGGGAATTCTCTGCCTGGTTCTACCCGCTGCCCGGAACGCTACGCAGGGCAAAAGCGGTTCTCGTCCTCCGTGCTTGCTTTTTCTCAGAAAGAGCCGTGGTGTGCGTTTTCGCCGGAAAACGCGTTTTCGGCCGAAAACGTGTACGTTTGCACTTCCCCGCCACAGGGAAGCTGCTAGCCGGGAATTCTCTGCCTGGTTCTACCCGCTGCCCGGAACGCTACGCAGGGCAAAAGCGGTTCTCGTCCTCCGTGCTTGCTTTTTCTCAGAAAGAGCCGTGGTGTGCGTTTTCGCCGGAAAACGCGTTTTCGGCCGAAAACGTGTACGTTTGCACTTCCCCGCCACAGGGAAGCTGCTAGCCGGGAATTCTCTGCCTGGTTCTACCCGCTGCCCGGAACGCTACGCAGGGCAAAAGCGGTTCTCGTCCTCCGTGCTTGCTTTTTCTCAGAAAGAGCCGTGGTGTGCGTTTTCGCCGGAAAACGCGTTTTCGGCCGAAAACGTGTACGTTTGCACTTCCCCGCCACAGGGAAGCTGCTAGCCGGGAATTCTCTGCCTGGTTCTACCCGCTGCCCGG